>NW_017673648.1:11361-27795 GCF_001879085.1 Nicotiana attenuata
GGGGGTTGTGAAAAAATATATTAAATAATAGAGTAAAATCGGTTATAATCAAGAGTCAAATTAATATAAATATAAATTTAAAGCAATAAAGATGAACAAGTAGAAGATAAAACGAATTCTGAATGGGTTGTCAGTAATTTTTTTCCCACAAAAATCCTCAGAAAATACGATAAGGCATATGAGGACTTCTAATTAGGGGACATAATATCTTTCTTATCGAGCTAGCTAAATTAGATCAACATTCTTTATTTTTTTTTTTAGAAATTTATACATTTTTATTTAATTTTTATTTCTTGAATAAAACAAATGTAATAATATTCATGTAATTCTTAAAAATTTATGCACCAATTAATATGAGGTACACGCGCTAAAAGCACGAAGACCCTTAGGGAAATGTTGTTCGCCTTTTTTACCCTTTAAAAATATATTTTATCTTGAATAAAATAGTAATTTAAGTTATTTGCTTAAAATTTAGGGCTTCAAAATTAATTATATTTTGTATATTAAATACTTTCTTATTTAAACTATGTACAAAGGTCTAAAATTTAGAATTTCAAAATCAAATAAGATTTTACCAAAATTAGACAACCTAATTGTATGAACTTTGAACCAAATACTATTTGACTTCCCATTTAATTGATGTTCACTTTTTGTGTGTGTACGTGACTTTCTTTTTAAAAAAAAAAATTGTAAGTTGTTTCTTACAATTTTTTTTATTCCAAGAATATTAAATTGTTGTGACTTATTAATGCATTACTCTATATTTTATGGCTTATCTATTTTCATCTTTAATCATGTATCCGAGATTTTTTTTCTTATTTATTATTAATTTTTTATATTTTAAATTTAGTCTTATATGCCATTACTTTTAATATAATCAATTACAATACAAATCAAGCAATGAATAATATCTTTTATTAAGCTTATAAGCAGGATAAACTAATTCGTCTCAACATTCATCTAATTAGTCGATATAATAAGTACAATCTTAGTATCAGCCTTACACATATAAGATAAGAAAGTTATTTTTAATAAAAGCTGTATTATTTTGTCTCACTTAATAGGAATAAAATTGATTATATTATGTAATCCATCACGTGTAATGTAAAGTACTTTAGAAAGGCATTATATGTAGAGCAAGATACGATCAAGATATCATTTATAAAAATGATTAGTATTTTTCGAGTTGTGATGCCAGGATGCAAGTTAGTGCTCCCAAAAATAAGTAAAATATGAATAAAATATTTTCAATTGTCAATAATCTATTAGACTCAAATTTTTTAAAAATTAATATGACATAAAAGCATGTATACCTAGCAAGGTCTCATATCATATGTAAAATCGAACAACCTATTTATCTTTATATCAAGCATTAATACTCCATAATATTTTTTTCACAATGAAGCAATTAATAAAAATAAACCGGAAGAAAGAACCCTGGATATAAACCCCAAACATATGATTGACATTTATTATTTTTAGGAACTTGAATTTTTTTTTTAATCTTTGTTTTATAGCAGAGATACATCTGAGTATTATTTATGTTATTTTTTCAAAAGTTTATGTTTTTTTTATATAGGATACACGCGCAAAGCGCGTACACTAAATCTAGTTATTATAAAAGTAAGAAACCCAAAAGTTAAAAGTTAAATTATCAAAATGCCCTTCTAAATAATCTAAATATCCTTTTAATACTAAATAACCTAAATATCTTTTGATTTTATTAAAAAATAAGGGAAAGAAACTAATTAGGTCGGAATACTGCGTATGGCCTCTTAACATATTAGTTTTGTGATACAACACAATGCTTCACGGTTACAGTTAATTTGACAACTTTACGCAAAGAGTTGCATACATTTCATGTTTCTATCATATTATTATAATAAGGTTGGAGTACTATATATTTCTCCTCATTCTAATCATGTTTAACAGACATCTAGTGCTACTTTCTTCTTAGTTCATTTTTAATAGATGTGTTTCAAAATTTACTTGGAGAAAGAAGAATATATAGAAGAGTGGAGAAACTTTTGTTTTCCCGTCTTATAAATGCTTCTTTGTTGAATTTATATTGCTGCAATCTAAATCCCGTTCAGTTAAATGGGAAGACTAGAAAGATGATTTCCTAGGTGTAAAAAGCTAATGTTAAGAAATGATCGTGGCAATCAAGCTTTAAGATTTTATTTTTGAGTATTATAGCTAGGAGATATATGGACCGTTCCTTGAATTTCATCTCACTTGATTACCTAATTTTTATTCAGAAGATAAAAACTTATTGATGTATAAACAATTATTACTTATAGTTGTATATGATAAAGTTGAAGATTTTATGCAGGACATTTGCATTAAGATAGAGAAAGCGAATGTGATGACCCAAAAGGTCATCTTCTGTTTTAGAATCCAATTCCGTATTCTGAGGCCTTAAAAACCTCATTTTATCTCTTCTCGATTTGCCTGCACAGTCCGGGCGTGTATCCGGAAAGCTCTTATGTGAAAAATTTATGAAGTGATGATTTTTGGCTTAAAAAGATGATTTTTGTTGACTTCGGTCAACGTTTTGGGTAAACGGACTCAGACCCGTGTTCCGATGGTCCCGGAGGGTCTGTAGTAAAATATGGGACCTGGGCGTATGCCCGGAATCGAATTTCGAGGTCCCTAACCCGAGAAATAAATTTTTGAAGAAAATTGATAAGACTGAAAATGTAATAATTTAAAAGATTTGACCTTGTTGGTATCGGGCCCGTATTTTGGTTTCGGAGTCCGATATAGGTCCGTTATGATATTTAAATATTATCTGTAAAATTTGGTGAAAAACGGAAGTGATTTGACGTGATTCGGGCCTTTGGTTGAGAAAATAGAAAGTTTGAAACCATCTTGAAAATTTCATGTGTTTGGGTATTGAATTCATTGTTCCAGGTGTTATTTTGGCGATTTGATCGCTTTGAGCAAGTTCATATGATGTTTTACGGCTTGTTCATGTTTGGTTTGGAGCCCCGAGGGCTCGGGTGAGTTTTGTATAGGCTACGGAGTGATTTGAACTTAAGAAATTTTGTTGGTGTGCTTCAGGTTTGCAGGGCTCGCAAATGCGAGCACCACATTTTCGAAGATATTTTGCATTTACGATCAGAATGCTGGGAAGGGGACCTTCGCATTTGCGAAGCTCAGTGTAGCAATTGCGATGAGAACACGACGCATTTGCTAACACTTTTTCGCATTTTCGATGTCAGCAGGCCAGGCCATTCTTCGCATTTGCGAAATAAAGTCCGCATTTGCGAACCTGTGATCGCAAATGTGATACTTGCAACTGTTCAAAACGATTTTGGACGGGATTATTAATTCATTCTGCCATTTTTGAAAACCTAAACTTCAAGAGGCGATTTTTCAAAGACTAGTTCTTCCCCAAATCATAGGTAAATGATTCTTAACTCATTTCTTTCAATATATTTCATCTTTTTACAAGATTTCATCTTAGAATCTAGGGTTTTTCATGGTGGAATTGGGTGTTTTTGGATAGAACTTAGGAATTTCGAAATTTGGGGATTTGGACCTCAATTTGAGGTCGGACTCCAAAACCAATTGTATATCCGGGCTCGGGGTGAATGGGTAATCGTGTTTTGGTCCGAATTTCGAGTTTTGAACAAGCGGGCCCGGGGTCAATTTTTGACTTTTTGGGAAAAAAGTTGGGGAATCTATAATTATGCATTGGACAGGGGCGGAGGTACGTTGAGCCATCCGACACCGCTTGGCCGTAAATTTTTATTTATTAATATATATGTAAATAATCTGCAAAAGGAAATATAGTCTAAATATAATAAATGGCACAACTTTTCGTTAACGACTATATTGGCCCGTTGGTGAAGCAATCCAATTTTTGCTTGTGGTCAAGCGTTCGACTCCCCACGGTGATAACAATTTTTTCTTAATATTTTTTAATATTTTTCTGGAATTTTTTTGAAAGAAACAACGTCCTATGGATTCGAATGGATAATGAGCTATTGAGTAAATGTTTGCTGCCTTTATATAGATTTTTTTTTTTTTGTGGTAATATTTGTACTGAGTCTATTATGAGTACATTTTATAAAAATAAAAGTTCGTGAGGGAGAACTGTACTACTATATTTGAATTGTGTTTTTCTAAAGTATGATTTTATTAAAGTAATCTCTTTATTTGTACGCCTCTCTAAATTTCGACACCGCTTACAAAAATTTTTGCGTACGCCCCTCGCATTGGAGTTGATTTCTTGAGCATTTATTGATGTTATTAAGTTAATTATGACTAGATACGAGTGGATTGGTGGTGGAATCGAGATGTAAAGCGGTCTTTGAGCTTTGAAATACCCGTTGACTTGAGATAAGTGTTTGGTCTAACCTTGACTCGAGGAATTAGGAATCCCCAACTTGCTTGCTATGTGAAATACCATGTGTGTGGCGTATAAATGTGGTGACGAGTACATATGCGTCGCCAAATTACCTGTCGCCAAATTACCTGTCTAGCCTGTTCCCCTCCCCGTTTCCCTAACTGCCGTTCCAATTTGGCAATTTTGTCTGTTTGCCGCATCCTGACAATTCGTCAACATGCAAAATATCTTAATTTGGGATAAATTATTAGGTTATGGAGAATCAAGAACGTATGACAACTCCATGTTCAGTTCATGTCTGCACATCTGCCTTTTTTAAATTTCCATTTGCGTATTTTTAAACATAACATAGCATAAGGTCGCTAGCATGTTGAACTTTTTGGGGTGCTGAAAAAAGAAAAGGAAGAAAAATTATTATTCTGCTTGTTTCATGATTTTCCAGCAAAAGGGATGGGAAAAAATACATTATATTTAGAAATTTCTGTTCATATACTTCCAAAGCCATATTAGTTTTTAAATTTCTAACCCACGGCTCATCAATTTATCCTGTTTTTCAATTCATTATGTTACATTCAGGGGGTAAGTGACAAAATTACTTGCCACTAAAGGACAGTGAATGACCAACTGCTGCCAACTACTACTCATAATTTTGAAATTCGGTTAGCGTCTCGCTTTTATTTTATTTTATTTAAATTGAATTATTAGTTTATTCTATATTCTCTGGCTTTGCAACTTATAATGTATACAATAAGTCAACAATGCTACAGTAAATGATTAGTTGTACATGTGCAAGGGAAAAAGAGGTGTGGGGTGGGGTGGGTGGGGGTGGGGGGGGGGCAGTTTGTTGTACACTGTTGCCATATTTTATTTCTCTTCGAACCACAAAGAATAAAATTCTTTTGTTTATTTAACTAATAAACTTACATAACTTTTAGATCCCTTGAGCATTGTGATTTAACTTTTCGATCTCGACAACTTTATTCTTTTTCATTGATTTTGACAAATTATTCATTTTGGATCTTGACAGTGACGACGTTAAGAGAGCATACTTCCACTTCGTTTGTTTTTTCTTGATTGTTTATTGTCGATCAAAAATAAAGAAGTCACGTGGAAAGAAAGTGAGAAAACTATTGATCCTCTAAATTTGATCCTGAGAAAATAAAAATAAAGATTGATTCGGTAAAGAATTGCCTTGTCTTGTGTACAGTGTACGCTTTGGTTCGGAATTAGGACTTTCTAAGCTGGTACTAGGTTCGGAATGATGCAGTTTCAGTGTTTACCAAATTCATTAAGACCCTAATAATATACTTAAATAACACTAATAAAATATTTTGGTTGGTGAGTGAGTATCTCACCTACCCTGGATTAATGATACTAATTAGCATTTTTTTTAGTTCTTCTACCTCAGGTGATTAAGTTTGTTAATGTTAACAGCTTTCTTAATAACTTTCTCTATCTCTATCAACGAACCAAAATTATTACTCCCTCCGTTTTAATTTAAATAACATATTTATATCGAGAGTCAAACTCAGTTTGACTAATATTTTAAAATATATTTTGTTATCATATTGACATAGAGAAAAATTGCAACTTATAGTACTTTTCGTGTAGTTTTTACATATCTAAAATCTAATTTTAAAATACTACATTGAAGTAATTTAATTTAGCTTCAAAATTTAGTCAAATTGACTCTCGATAAACGAAATGTGTCATCTAAATTGAAACTAAGGGAATAATAACCACTAGCATAATGATGCTTTTGAATCTTAAATAAAAGGAAAGCGTTTTATATTTATATACTACCAAATTTTCTATAACATTTTAGAATAAACCTAGCTAGTAATTATCTATTAGACAAAGCATAGAAACCTTTTGTTAAAGAATGTACAAACCGCAGTCCCGTGGAAAGTTTTAAAAGAAAATTAAGAAATAGAATGATGTGCGAAAGAAGAAAGAAAGAAAGGATGGCTGTGGTGTGCTAACTGAACAAATTTATAATTGGGTCCCGTGGTGGAGTCAATAATCCAAATAAGAGAATTTAAGAAATTGCAATTTGCACCATAAGTTAATATACTTAACTATCAAGGGGATTTAATAATTTATGTATTAGTAATATTTTTTGTTTGTTTTTATCCTATTTGTACCGTTTTTTTTATGTGAATTCAATCGAACCTCCTTCAATTGGTAATCTAATCACATTATATAATATGTACAAGAAACGAGATACTCTCTACTTTGGAGAAATTCCTTAACCAATTTAATAAATCCATTTCTTTTAATTTGTTTAAGCAACTATGCTTAACAGTTTTATAATTTACATACATGAGTCACCCTCTCAAGACCTGAAAGGCTTAATAATAGCATAACAGTGTTGCTAAATAGAATTGTAAAATTGACAATTAAAAGAATAGAGTGATGAATTGTAAAAATTGCTTAAACAGTACATTTGATAAAGATGTCATATCTGGATTCTTGTATGCCTCCATAAGAGTAAGCGGAGCCACAGTATTAATTGCAGATTCGACAAACCCAAAAACTTTTGTTAAAACCATGTAATTGTACAAAGAAAATCAATAAATCTATATAAGTTACTAATTTAGAACCCAATAAAAAAGATTATAATTCCGAATTCGTAAGATTCAAATCCTAAGTCCCAGGAGTTGTTGTCACCATCAACATCAAGTGGAATCGAATACAGTCGAATCCCTGCAAATTATATTGTGATAAGCACGTTTTACTCTCAAAATTTATTTATAATTTAAGTTTTCTTTTGATCTTTTATAGTAATTTGAATTCTGACACATTACCAAACTCTTTGTTTTATCTAACTGCTTATAATAAGTGAACGTGAAGCACGCCCCATTCACATTATTTGAACTATGGACTGCCTTTTTTTGACTAAAACCCCGTGGGGTCTCCAATAAATAGAGCAAGCACTTTATTTTCGCTTATTAAAAGTATATATAAGTATTTTCTGATTTTTCTGCTAAAAGCATAGAAAGCAATGGCTGTCATTTTCTGATTTTTCATTTTTCTACAAGGAATGGGGCTTCTTAGCTTTTTGGACTGATTTTCACATAATGGAGCCATGTGAGGTGAACGCTTTTAAAGTCATTGGGGTCGAAAGTGCTGTTTAAGACATTATATTTTGATATTTTACGTACTATATTTTAGGCGCGTGGAACTTGAATAAATTCGCATAGACAATACTAAATTAATAAGATATCGATTACATCTAGAAATGAATCATCAAAATTTGTTCACTTTAAGGTTTTAGGTTTAAATTAGTCGCTTTTGTGAATGAAAAAAATGTACCTACCATCTTTTTGGATTCCTGTCTTAATTAAAATTTGAATTTGATTAATTTATTGGAATTAATAAAATTAGAAGTTCATAAAGAAGTTAAATCTATATATCACGTTCAAATTACTAACATTATTATTATTGATCGATAAAACTCGATAAAATTCATATTTGTAAAATAAAAAAGGGGGAAATAAAACTAACAAACAACGACGATCACGATAGCAACAATATGATAGTAAAAAGAATACCAATAACAATTTATGCAAATATTGTGAAAGTAAGAAGTTTTATTTTTGATACGTCAATAATTATGAAATGTATAACTAACTCTGTAATCTTTGAGTATAAGACGTAGATAATTAAAGGAGTTAACTAGGAGCGTTGACGTCACTTAAGCTTGTAATTAGAGTTAGCGGTGAGTTGAGTTTAACCAAAGGTAGGTGTAGCTGAGATAAATTAACCACATCAGTTAGTTAGTTGTAGTCGGTTAAACACGTGTATGTATGGTTGGAAAGAGTCATACTCCATCCACTTAAGACTCAGTAAATAAAAGTTCAATACTTCTCTCTCTAAAACTTCAGCTTCTTCTCTTACTCTTCCTGCAAATCTCATCTTCTCTGCTATTTAGCAATTCTGTCCACAGATTGATAAAAATTAACATGGTATCGGAGCAGTAATTGATCGAATCTAGGGTTTCTCACTGCAATTTTGTGAAGAAGCGAGAGATTCGACGAATTTTTTCTGAAGCCCTAATTTTCGCTGATGGCAATCGATGAAGCTACAATTCAAGGATAGATTGTGATTGATCACAATCATCCTCTCTATTTGCATCCATCCGATGCTCCAGGTGCATTATCCCTTGGTTTTCAATTGATCGGAATGGAAAATTACACTCTCTGGCGACAAGCTATGGAGGTATGTCTACTCACTCGAAATAAGCTAGGTTTTGTTGATGGATCGATAACTAGGGATACTTATGGAGACAAACATGTAAATCTCTAGGATCGTTGCAATGCGATTGTGAAATCATGGATTATGCATAACGTGAGCCGCGATTTGTTGAGCGGCGTGTTGTTTTGATCTAGTGCTCATGCTATTTGGTCTGATTTGCGTGAGCGATTCGATAAGGTCAACACCTCGCACATGTATTAACTACACATGAAGATTTTTACACTCACTCATGGTACATCTCCATTTCAGTGTACTATTCCAAGCTAAAGGATCTATAAGACGAATATGATTCGATTATGCCTCCACCAACCTGTTGTGATAAATCGAAGAACTTTGTAGAACATCAACAATATCAGAAATTGGCAATTTTTGATGGGATTGAATGACGGCTATAGTCAGGCACGTAGCCAAATTTTGATGAATTCGAAAATTCCTATGGTTAACCAGGCCTATGCAATGATTTTACAGGATGAAACTCAGAAAATTGTAGTTGGTAGTGACTGCACTGTTTCTAAAAATATAGATCCAACAACTTTGTTCACATCTAAAAATACATGGCAGAAACAGAGAATGAACTTCAATCTAGAATGCGAATTTTGCCACTTGCGAGGTCACACACGAAAGAACTGATACAAGCTCATGAAATGTGATTTCTGCAATATGAAGGGACACCTTAAGGAAAACTACTATAAGATTGTTGGTTACCCGACGAATTTTAAGTTAAAGAGGAAACGTGGGACTATTAGTGGAAACATGGCACAGTCTGAGGGCATTCTTCAAACTCATACCTCTCCCCCTGTTTTCACCCAGGATCAATACAATCAGATATTGAATATGCTGAAGACAGCTACAACTGATGCCAGTGGCCCTAGTGCTCACATGACAGGTATTTCATTTCATGCGCCTAATATATTCCTGACTGGGTAATATGTATTGGTGCTACGAATCACATGATTAGTAGTGTACACTTGTTGTTGAATTCTATTAAAGTAGGAAATTCAGGAAATATTCAAATGCCAACGGGTGATTCTGCTAAAATAACACATGTAGGAAGCTGTCATTTGTCTGGAGGTGATGTGATTACAGATGTCTTACGTGTACAGAGTTCAAGTTCAATATACTATCTGTGTCTAAAGTTACGAGGGATCTGAGATGTTTTATTTCTTTTTACCCTGAATTTCGCCTATTCCAGTACCTCTTTAGTGCGAAGGTGAAGGCGATTGGTAAGGAACAAAAATGTCTCTATGTGTTGAAGTACCAGAACATACAAGTGGTTCCAAGCAAGTCTATGGCAGTCCAAACAACAACATGTCCTAAAACTTGACATAAGAGATTGGGTCAGGTTCCCCTGGAAGTCTTACGAAAACTTACTGTTTTTCAGAATAAAAATAACTTCAGGTTGGATCATTTTAGTGTCTGTTTGTTGGCTAGACAAACAAGATCTATTTTTTTTCCAGCGTAGTACTACTAAAGCATCTGCTCCTTTTCAATTGATTCATCTTGATGTGTGGGGACTCTACAAAATTGACACTTATGATCGTATGAAGTATTTTATTACTGTGGTAGATGACTATTCTAGATGGGACATTGAATTTTTTTTTATGAGAGTTAAGTCAGATGTGTCCAGTTTGTTGAAGTCTTTCTTTTCTATGGTTCTGAGTCAATATGAATGCAATATTAAAACCGTTATAACTGACAATGGGTTGGAGTTTTTCAATTTAGTATGTGGTGAATTATTTAACTTATATAGGGTCATTCATCAAAGCTCATGCCCTTATACACCCTTATAGTAGGCTATATAGTTGATATTTACACCATAATACGACCATACTTTGTTGTTGTTTTATAGGTAATTCGCCAACAAAATGCTCTAACTAGTGTTCTTTTGTTTCGCAGGGAATATTATAGGTGAGGAAGCAACATGGAGTGTTTTGGAGGCGATAATGTGAAGAAAACGCCCACTCGAGAAGTACCCGAGCATAAAGGATCAGAAAATGGCCTGGACAAGAATTCCACCACGGCCGCGGTGGACCGCGGCGCGACCGCGGTGGATTAAAATGTGAGGCAGTAAGGTCAGCTGTCACCGCGGTCCACGCCGCGACCGCGGCGAACTGTTCACGCTGCTGCAAGTCTGGGGACTAAAGTGTATTTTCGGGGAAACTTTTGTAAAACCCTTATAAGCTCTAGAAACTCGCCCAAGTTGAAGTTAAGCTTGTTTTTAGACTACTTTTGGAGGCAAGAACAAGTGTGAGAAGATCAACCAAACATTAGAGTTTTTCTATCTCTTTTATTTTCTTGCAATTACCCATAATGAATAATTTAGTAGTTTATTCTCGTTTTGTCATGAGTAGCTAAATCCTTTGTCTAGGGTTTTGATGGAACCTATTGAAGGATGAACTTCTTGATTATGTTAATATAGATTGCCAGTTTAATATCTATTTGTTCAACTACGTATTTGTTGTAGTTAATTGACAGGATCCTCAATTAGCTATGCCTATTTAGTGTGCATAACTCGGGAGAGAGTGCATATTTAGGTAGTTGTTGAACAACATCACTCCCAAAGTATAAGAGGGATCTATAACCGCGGGTTTAAAGGCGGAATTAGGGATAACGAAGCCTTGAGTGCAATCTAAAGTGAGCTGTAATAAACAAAGCCAGCTAGCGTATCTCGGGAGAGTGCGTCTAGTAAATTATCGTGATTACTCGGGAGAGATTTACGGTAAAAAGAGTGCTCATGATTGATAGAAATGTTTTGGTGAATCTATATGAATCATAACCAGAAGGGATTCCATTAATAGGGGAAATCATATCATTAGAACCTTCTCATAATTGTTTACAACTCAAGCATAGTTAGTTTTCAGCTGTTTATCTACTTTCAGTCTTAGTTATTAGAAATACCATCAACTGTTATTTGCAATGTTTGGGGAAGTTGATTCCATAGAATTTAGTATGTCCAACGAAAGTAATTGATAGGTTAATTCCCTGTGGTTCGACTCTGGGCATAAATACTCAGATTATATTTGCAACGTCTGCGTGTCCTTTTATAAGGGATAGTTGGGCGTGACCAAATTTTGGCGCCGTTGCCGGGGAATTAACGGTGTTATCAATTACGATTGAAAGAAGTACAAAAATTCTTAGTGTAGTCAGTTTTCTCTATACCCACTCTTTACATTGAAATTTTAACGTTTGTTGACTTGGTTGTACAGGTGCATGCCTAGAAACTCAACGAGAACTGGTGAAGTACTCGAAGCTCTATCAGATCCCGAAAAAGTTTTTAAGGTTTTGAACCGGGCCAACCGGAAAAGCAAACAACAACCAACAACTGCACAACTCGAACCGAATATGGGCGATAACGAAAACAATCATCCACCTGCACCTATAGCGCCACCGGCACCTCCTGTGCCAGAGGCTGCTCTCTATGACTGGGCACAACCCACAGCTGAAAATCTGGCCACAACGATTGTAGTCCTGCAGATACAGGCTGAATCTTTCCAAATCACGAATAACATGCTGCACTTGTTGCAAAACAATGGACTATTTTCGGGGTCACAAGTCGAAGATCCTCAGCAGCACTTGAAGAATTTCCTGTCAATATGCAAAACACAAAGGCAGCCCAACGTAACTCAGGAAGTAATCAAGTTGTTGTTGTTCCCATTCTCAATAACAGGAGCTGCCCAGACCTGGCTAAACTCACTCCCCATAAATTCCATAACAACTTGGGAGGAGTTAGTCAAACAATTCCACAACAAGTTCAACCCACCCAACAAGACTGCTCAACAAATTGATGAAATTTTGAGTTTTAAATAGAGACCAATGGAGACACTGCATGAAACATGGGAATGCTTTAAGGGGATGCTGGTTGTATGTCCACATCATGGTGTCCCAGATCTGATGTTGGGACAACGGTTTTACATGGGATTGTCAGATAGTGTGAAGAAAAATAGTTGATCGCTTCAGCTGTGGCAGCATTTTTGAGCAAAACATGCAGAGAAGGCCAGAGTCTGCTTGACAAGAAGGCACAGAATTCGGGATGGATAACCAGGAATGCACCTACACTCCAGTGGTTCACTCAGTGCTTTAGATCCATCTAACTCTATGGCTGAAAATATGGCCACCTTATTGACTCAGATGAGTATACTTTACCAAAGAAGGTGGAAGAGTCAGGACAGAACAGCAGGTACAACATCGTAGACATACCAATGGGGGCTTTGTGTGCATCTTGCATTATCAGACAATTGGTAATCAATGGAATGCAGAACATGATCATCATCACTATCTTGAAGACATGAACTATGTGTCTAATTATGGAGCCCAGAGACAGGGTGCCAGAATTGGGCCAGCGAATCAGCAGTACAGGCAGCCAGCCACAGTTCAATACTAGGAACATGGGAGGTATGAGACCCCTAACAATATGGCCTCTTACCCAAGACCACAGGGATAATAATAATCGAACTCAGCAGCAGGGGTATCACCTCCTCAGCAGCACATGGTGGAAGGTCAGGAAGATGGGTTTTGCTAGACCTTGAAGCAATGATGCACGTAGGTTATTGTTCTAATGTAAAAAATTAATGACGAGAGTAGATGCATCATGATGCAGCCAATCAGAATATTGAAGTGCAGGTGGCAAATATTTCGATGTCTCGAAACAATCGTACCTCATGGGACACTACCTGCAGACACACAGATAAATCCAAAAGATCAAGGCCCGAAGCAGCTGATCGGCGGTGAGTCTAATAAGGCAGAGATTTGGATGTAGAGCAGGAGAGGGTTCGAGAACTAGAACGGGCTGAAACACTCATACCAGTGCCCATTGAGCTGGATGAGTCAACGAAACTGATAGAGGTGACAGTCCAGCCTGCCCAAGAAGGAAAGAGCACTCAGATTGAGACCGAGAAAGAAGCTGAGATAGCCCAGGAGCTAGTAGTTGATGTGGCAGCTGATAAAGATCAACAATGATTGGGAAGAAGAGACCTCCTGCACCCTTCCCTCAGAGGCTGGCTAAGTACCAAAAGGAGGAACAATACAAGAAGTTCTTTGAATGCTTGAAACAAATCCAGGTAAATATACATTGATTGATGCTTTTGAAAGAATGCCTGGGTATGCAAATTTATGAAGGACTTAATGTCCGAATTTGATTTCCAAGAACTTGGCCACAGTTACTCTTACTTAGACTTGTAGTGCAGTGGTGACTAGACCAATTGCGGAAAAGCTGTCTGACCCAGGGAGCTTTACAATTTCATGCACTATTGATAATTTTGCTTTTGCTAAGGAACTGTGTGATCTAGGGGCCAGCATTAATCTTATGCCCTTGGCGATTTATAAGAGGCTGGTATTGGAAGAGCTAGACCACCTCCTATGTTGTTGCAGCTGTGCTGACAGGACTGTGAAACGACCCTCTGGTAATCCTGGATGGTGTGTTGATTCAGTAAGGAAATTTGTTGTTTCCCTGCAGATTTTGTGATTTAGAATGCAAAGTGGATGAAGAGATTCCCATAATTTGGGAAGACCATTCCTGGCCACGGGGAGAGCTCTAATTGATTGTGAGACTGGGGAGCTCAAATGAGAACTGAACGACGAAGAAATAACATCAATGTGCCAGAAATCTATGAGGCGACCAAGTGAATTCGCCAATTGCTTCTTATATTGTGTCCGTGATTAATTGTAGAAACTGATGATGAGATGCGACTATTTGAGGACCCCCTTGCTGCATGTTTGATGAATTTGGATGAGGTAAATGGAGAGGATCTGGCGGAATGGGTGTTGGCATTAGAGGGTAGAGGGTTCTGGGTCAGAACTCTAGAATTGAGCCCTTGCACTTGGAAAATAGAGAAACTCCTCCAGCCAAGCCATCATCGAAGAACCACCCAAAGCTGGAGTTAAAGCCACTGCCGCCATCCAGGTATGAGTTTCCCTTGGACCTGACTCTACATTACCTGTTATTATCTTATCTTGTTTGTTAGATGTCAGGCACAACAACTATTGCAGGGTACTTAAGGAGTGTAAGACTGCCATTGGGTGGACATGGCAGACATAAAGGGGATCACCCCGCACTACTGTATGCACAATATTATACTGAGAGAGGGACACAAACCTTCGGAACCCAAAAGAAGGCCGAACCCCAATATGAAGGAAGTAGTGAAGAAAGAAGTAATCAAGTGGTTAGATGCGGGAATCATTTTCCAATCTTTGACAGCAACTGGGTAGCCCAGTTCAATGCGTAACCCTAAAAAGGGTGGCAAGAACGGTAGTTAAGAATGAAACATGAATTGATCTCTAAAGAACCATCACGGGCTGGAGAATTTGCATGGATTATAGAAAGTTGAATCTAGCCACCGTAAAGACCACTTCCCACTTCCTTCATTGATCAGATGTTAGACAGGTTGGCAGGGAGGTCAACTTCTATTTTCTCTAGATGGGTACTCAGGGTACAATCAGATCTCCATGCACCGGAGGACAGAGAGAAGAACTTTTTTCACTTGCCGTAGGCATTTATGCCTTTCGGAGGATGCCCTTTGGCCTATGCAATGCACCCGCCACATTCCAACGGTGCATTGATGGCCCATATCACTGACATGGTAGAGGATATAATGGAGGTGTTCATGGATGACTTCTCAGTGGTTCTGACTCGTGTGCTGAAACGGTGATATCGAGACTAACCTGGTTCTGAATTGGGAGAAGTTGCCACTTCATGGTACAAGAGGGTATGTCTTGGGCGCCGGGTGTCAAGCAAAGGAATTGAGGTGGATCGTGCTAAAGTTGATGTGAATAGCAAAGCTGCCCCCTCCAACTCAAGTCCAAACAATCAGGAGCTTCCTCGAGCATGCCGGTTTTTACCAGAGGTTCATAAGAAGCTTCTCAAAAATTGCCAACCTCTCTGTAAGTTGTTAGAAAAGATCACCTTTCTTGTTTTTCTGATGATTGCAGGGTAGCATTCGAGGAGCTGAAAAGAGACTGGTCACAAGCACCTATCGTAGTTGCCCCCGACTGGGAGCAGCCATTCGAAACTCATGTGTGTTGCCAATGATTAAGCAGTGGGCGGCAGTGCTGGGGACAGGGAAAGACAAGCTGATGCATCCAATCTACTATGCTAGTAGAACGCTGAGTGGAGCTCAGCTGAACTACACTGTGACGGAGGAGGAAATGTTGGCTGTGGTGTTTGCCTTCGATAAATTCAGATCTATCTGATTGGCTCTAAGGTAATTGTATATACTTATGCAGCTCTCAGGTACTTGATTGAGAAAGAAGAGTCTAAGCCGCGCCTGATTCGTTGGTGTGCTATTGCAAGAATTCGACCTCGAATTCGTAACCGTAAGGGCACAAAAAATCAGTCGCTGATCTCCTATCACGACTTGAAGGAGCTGAAAATCAGTCGAGGTCGAAGAGATTCTGGAAACCTTTAGATGAGCAGCTGCTCGCTACTAGTCTGAGGAAGCGCTATAGTATGCAGACTTGGCAAATTACCTGGCCTGCGGTATAGTTCCATAATGACCTCTATCATCTGTACAAAAGAAAAATTTTTATCGTGATTGCCGCATGTATTATGGGATGAGCCTTATCTGTTTAGAATATGTGTTGATAATATGATCCGGAGGTGTGTCCCCGAGATAGAACAATCTTTCTGTTTTGCAGGCTTGTCACGCATCGCTTATGGAGGACATTTTGGAGGGGTTTGGAGGGGTCAGGACAGCTGCGAAAGTGCTAGAGGCCGGATTCTTTTGGCCAACGGTGTTTAAAGATGCGCACCAATGGGTGAAGGGCTGCAATGAATGTCAGCGGACCGGGAACATTTCCGTTGCCAATGAATGCCCATGAACCCGTTCAGA
>NW_017673648.1:31325-36587 GCF_001879085.1 Nicotiana attenuata
GGATGAACTTCTTGATTATGTTAATTTAGATTGCCAGTTTAATCTTTATTTGTTCAACTACGTGTTTGTTGTAGTTAATTGACATGATCCTCAATTAGCTGTGCCTATTTAGTGTGCATAACTCGGGAGAGAGTGCATATTTAGGTAGTTGTTGAACAACATCACTCCCAAAGTATAAGAGGGATCTATAATCGCGGGTTTAAAGGCGGAATTAGGGATAACGAAGCCTTAATGTCACACCTCCTTTTTACCACCCGAGGGGGATATAAGGGAATTTTCCAATTATAGTGATATTATTCGATACGGGATTATTTTTTTTGTAACTAAATTATTTTATTAATCACCAAGTAGAAATTACAAAACTATAGCATAGCTAATACAACTTGCTATTCTTCTCTATACTCATCTTACTATACTACCTAGAAACATAGGCTATACACAGAAGATTTTCTTCTAGGAGTGACTCTAACACTAACTATATAGGCTATTTCTTTTGAAATCTGCTCCCATGTTCTGTTTTTCTTCTCAAAGATACGTCTATTTCTCTCTATCCATATGTGGTAAGCTACTTCTGCATATGTCATTCTAAACACCTGTGCATACTGAGTTTTGCCTTTAGCTTCAGAAACTGACCATTTGAGGAACTGCTGCCAATTGCTAACTCCCAGAAATTGCCTACCAAGCCAGCTACACATTTTACTCCATACTTGAGTAATATATTCACACTGCCCAAATAGATGGTCTCTTGTTTCCACTTCTTTCCTGCACATTGCATATTTTGTATCAACATTAATCTTCCAGTTTGCTAGCCTGTCACATGTCATCAATTTTCCCTGTACCATGAGCCACATTATAAACTTTGCTTTTGGCCTTGCTGCATTGTGAAACATCAATGTCTTCCATTCCATCCTTCTGTAGTCACCAAGCAAATGAAGGTATAATTGTTTGATCATGCTTTTTTTCTGGTTTGGTAAAAACTGTCCAGCTTCCAATACACTATGTGTCTCAATTACTTTCCTTACCATCCAACATGCTTGCTGGGGTATTGACATTGTACTCATTTGATGATTTTTGATATAGTAAGTATGAATCAAGCGGATCCATAACTTGTCTTGTTTATGAGCTAGATCCCAGCAGGTTTTGGCTATAGCTGCCTTGTTCCACAATTTCAGGTTTACTATATTAAGTCCACCTCCTGCCTTAGGTAAACAAACTCTATCACAGGCTATCAGAGCCTTCTTTGTGATCTCATTTGCCCCAGACCAGACATAGGACCTGCATATCCCCTCTACCAATTTGATCACCTTTGTTGGCAGGATAAATAGTTGTGCCCAAAAAGCCTGAATCCCAAACAGCACACTTTGGACTAACTGGACTCTCCCTGCATATGATAGAGTCTTAGCAGTCCAAGAAGTAATCCTCTTAATCATTTTATCAATAAGAGGTTGCCATTGCATTAAGCTCAGTTTCTTTGTGGATAAGGGGACTCCTAAATATTTGAAAGGAAGTTCACCACTTGCAAGTCCCAGCATCTGTAGGATTTGTTGCCTTTCTGCCACAGGAACCCCTCCAAAATAAGCTTCACTTTTACTAAGATTTTCTTGTAAACCTGAGACTTGAGTGAACTGATTGAACTTTTGTTGGATTGCTTTCACTGTCTTCAAATCACCTCTAGCAAATAGAAGCAGGTCATCTGCAAAGCTTAGGTGAGTGATCCCAAGCTTTGCACACCTAGGGTGATATCTGAACTCTTTCTCCTCCTTCAAACTAGCCAGATTCCTGCTTAAGTACTCCATTGCAATGGAAAATAAGTATGGTGACATAGGGTCACCCTATCTCAGTCCTTTTGCAGCATTGAAAGGTTTTGCTGGCTCACCATTAACTACAATTGAGTAGTTGACTGTCTGGACACACTCCATAACCCAGGATATGAACAACTGGGAAAATCCTAGTTCCTACATCACTTGCTTCATGTAATGCCACTCCACAGAATTATATGCTTTTTGAAGATCTATCTTAATCATACATCTAGGAGATAAGTTTTTCCTAGTATAAGCCTTCACCAGTTCATGTGCCAATATAATATTATCTGCTATCTTCCTCCCAAGTATGAATCCTGCTTGAGCTTCATTGATCACTGTACCAATAACACCTTGTATCTAGCTGCTAGGACCTTGGATATCAGTTTATACAGGACAATACAACAGGCTATAGGCCTGAATTCTTTAACATTTTTAGGCTTACACACCTTGGGCACCAAAGTTATAGCTGTACAGTTTATGGCTCTATATAGCTTTACAGACTTGAAGAAATCCATAACAGCTTCCATGACTTCATCTTTTACAATAGGCCAAGCTTTCTTGAAGAAAAATGCATTGTAGCCATCCACACCAGGTGCTTTATCATCACCTATAGAGCACAACCCTTCATAGATTTCCTCTGTAGTCACATCTCTGCATAACTCAGTTCTTTGCTTTTGAGTGAGTTTAGCTCCATTACACATGACCATTTTATCTATAGCAGGGAGTATTTGGGCAGCAGTTCCCACCAGTGATTTATAGAAGTCAACTATCTCCATTTTGGATACTTTCTGCATCAGTTATCCCATTGCCACCAATAGCTTGCAACTCTACAATTTGTTTTCTTTGGCTCCTTTCTGTCATTACAACAGAGAAATATCTAGTATTAGAGTCACCCAACTGAATCCATTTTGCTCTGGCTTTTTGTTTCAAAGCTCATTCTTCGATCATACTCCATTTCTCCAAATTCTGCATCAACTCCTTCTCTTTCCTTAGCAGATCATAATTGTTATCAACATCTATGATTTTCTGCACATGTTCCAGCTCAATTCTGCCCAGCTCTGTCTTCTTCTTAATAAACTTGAATTCCTCTACATTAAGTTTCTTCAATACTGTCCTTAATGCTTTGAGTTTCATCCACACATTCTGCATTTTTTGCCTGTGAAACTTTTGGTTCCAGATCTATTGTACTTCAGACATAAATCTCTGTAACGACCCGACCGGTCGTTTTGAGCTTTTGCACTTTGATCGCCAGTTCTCGGGCATGACTTGCCCCGTGCTATGTATTATGACTAATGTAGATCATTGGTTATGGTTTTCAGGAAAATTTGGAATGAATTTGAAAGAAACAGTCTCAGTTGAAAGCTTTGAATTTGGAAGGTCTGATCAAGAGTTGACTTATTTGTATATGAGCCCGGATTGGAATTTTTATGATTTGGTTAGCTTCGTTGGATGATTTATGACTTAGGAGCGTGATCAAAATTGGTTTTGGAAGTCCGGTGTAGAATTAGGCTTGAATTGGCGAAGTTAGTATTTTGGCGATTTTCAGTTGATAGGTGAGATTTTGATCCAAGGGTCGGAATGGAATTCCGAGAGTTGCTGTAGCTTCGTTATGTCATTTGTGATGTGTGTGCAAAATTTCAGGTCATTCGAACGTCATTTGGTTGGGTTTTTGATCAAAAGCGTGTTTCGGAAGTTTTAGAAGAACTTATGCTTGAATTCGATGTAATTTGATGGTTTTGGTGTTGTTTGAGGTGTTTTGATAATTGGAACAAGTTTGGATGATGTTTTGGGATGTGTTGGTGTTTTTGGTTGAGGTCCCGGGGGCCTCGGGGTGATTCCGGATGGCTAACGGAGAGATTTGGACTTGGGAGATTTTTATTTGGCTGCTCCTTCTGGTATTTCCGCTTCTGCGGAAATGGGACCGCAGAAGCGGCATCGCAGGTGCGAAGAGAAGACCGCAGAAGCGGTTTTGGTTGGTGCAGCAGGCTCCGCAGATGCGGTGGTTTTTCTGCAGAAGGGGAAACGCATCTGCGAGCGAAGGACCGCAGAAGCGGAAGTTTTGGACGTTAGTGGAAGCCGCAGAAGCGGGACCGCGGAAGCGGAAAATTTTCCGCAGAAGCGAAAATGTGCTGGGCAGAAGGACATAACTTCATTTCATCCGCGATTTTGGGTCATTTTTCACCCATGGCTGCTCGTTTTTGGAGATATTTGGAGGAAATGAAAGAGGGATTCAAGAGGAATCGACTCGAGGTAAGAATCTTGGTCTTAAAACTTGATTATATTGTGAAATCCACCTAGAAATTCAAGGAAATTAAGCCTAAAAATTGAAGAGCTAGGGCTTGGAAATTGGAGATTTGATAGGCCATTTGAGCTCGGATTTGGGAGTTCTTGATATGTATGAACTCGTGGGAAGATAGGGAATCTATTGATGTGAAAATTTTTGGGTTTTGAGAAGTGGGCCCGGGGCTCGGGTTTTGCTAATTTCGGGATTTTTTGTATTTTTCCGATTGTTTTCGCTTGGGCTTTGTTCCCTTAGCATATTGTGACGTATTCGTTCTGATTTTGGATAGATTCGACGCGCGTGGAGGCCGATTCGAGGGGCAACAACGTCGCGAGCTAGAGTTTGGACCGGATCGAGGTAAGTAATGATTGTAAATACTGTCCTGAGGGTTTGAAACCCCGGATTACACATCATTGTGTTACTTTGAGGTGACTTGCACGCTAAATGACGAGCGTGGGGTAGAGCACCGCTGGGGATTGTGACCTAGTCCATCCTGAATGACTATTTTAATGAGTAATTGATAGGTAATTGTTTGATGTTATTATACCTTGGGCTGTATGCCATGTTTGGGGCTTGTGCCGACTTGCTGAGACCCTTAGGGGCATTTGACTGATTTTCCTCACTCTACTTGTTCAAAGTATATCCTCAGTCATGTTTTTATCTGTTTATTTCTCAAACCTGGCCCTATCATTATATTCTTAAAAATGTGGAAAACTGTTTGGGCTGAGTTCCCTGTTTTACTGATATAGACCGAGGGTCTGATTGTGAGAGTGACGACTGAGATAGACTGAGAGTTTGATGGTGATATTAATGACTGAGAGAGGCCGAGGACCTAGTTGTGAGGATTATATATCTATGGATCGGGCTGCACGCTGCAGCAAAGTATATATATATGTGGATACGAATCGGGCTGCACGCCGCAGCAACGCTTATATGGATCGGGCTACACGCCGCAGCGATATATATATGGATCGGGCTGCATGCCGCAGCGATATATATATTGGATCGGGCTGCACGCCGCAGCAATATTGCGCTTGGGCCGTAAGGGGCCCCTCCCGGAGTCTGCACACCCCCAGTGAGCGCCGTCGACGATATATGGACCGGGCTGCACGCCGCAGCGGTTATTATATATATATATATATATGGATGGATCGGGCTGCACGCCGCAACGGTTTCTAT
>NW_017673648.1:39326-43437 GCF_001879085.1 Nicotiana attenuata
ATATCAGATATACTTTGGAACTTTATAACATAATAGCCATCTTCATGAAGAAACAAATCTGGTTCTGCAATATCAAGCCAGTGTTGAGCAATATACCTTCCCATAGCATTATATCCTGGATTTTCACCCACAATATAAGCAATCATCGCTGCACTCCACCTCTTTTCTGCTTCCTTCACATCTTGCATCTCAAGTTGTACCACAGTTTGCCCATCTATAATCTGAGGAGGCACATATTTCAATGCCATTCCATAAGTAGCAACTCGATTTTGTTGAAACAGCTTTGACCACAATTTGCGCTCGGGTCGTCGATCTGTAGGGTTCATCTCATGAGCCACTGAATTCACTTTATCTCTGAATCCATTAGATTCCTCTCTTAGTTTAATTACAGTTTCCTTGCTTAGTTTGACCAGTATCGCCACCTCTGTTACTGTTCCATTGGAGCAACCTTCAATTCCAGCAGTATCAAAGTTTGCTTAGCTTGAATTAAAGTGCTCAGAGCCAGTTTTCTACTTATTTCTGAGCTATTTGATGGATCAATTTCACCCTTTCTTTCTCCAACTCTGTCGTGTAGCTCCGATGTCTGCATGTCCTGTCCAACCTTCGATTTATTACTAATTGTGCTTCTGATGTTAGAGATCGGTGTCTTAGGAACCTTCCTTGGTCTTCCTCTTCCTCTACCTCGCCCCCTAGCCATGGCAGCCACACTCGGCGCACGTTTAGCTAACGTGAGCTGAGAGCATGGTGAAGACGAGTATTAATATGGGATTATTTATTTATTTAGAGTCGCCACTTGGGATAATTTATTATGGTGTCCCAAGTCATCGGTTTATTTTAAATCGCAAATCGAGGAAATTTCGACTTTATTTAAAAGTCTGCGAAACCAGAAATTCTAGATAAGGAATTCTGTTAACCCGGGAGAAGGTGTTAGGCATTCCCGGGTTCCGTGGTTCGAGCACGGTCGCTTAAACTATTAATAATTGGCCTAATTATCTGATTTACTACATGTTTTAAACTTATTGTGCATTTTAGCTTTATAACCACTTTTAACTATTTATGGAATTATTCTGGAATAAGTTACGATTGTCGTACACTTGTTTGTTTGATACACATTGCGGATCATGTCACGGAAACCGTACCCACGATCTACAACATGTTTAATTTATTAAAGTTATTAGAAGTTAGGGTCGGGTCACATAAATGTACCCCCGGATTTGGAAATTAAGTATCACAACTACATCACGGGAACCGTACCCGTAGCTATGATGATTTTATTATAAACGCGCCTAAAGAAAACTATGAATGTTCAAAATGGTTCTATGCTAAGTTATAATATTAATGTGAGGGCCATAGGTTAAGTGATTCAATTGTGAATGGCACGCCTCGATTTATTTTTAAAGATTTGTACCCAATTAAAGCAAGCTAATGGATGTTCCTATTTAAAACTAATTTGAGCTTAACCTAAAGCTATTAGTTATAAACAAGTTTGGGGTATATGTATTGGACCTTTTAATCATTTTTGGGGTAAGGAATTTGGGCCCGCAGGAACCCATTGGTTATGTGGTCGAGGAAAATTAGCATTGAAGCTACATTTGGGCTCAGAATTTGGCCCAGAACGAAAGAGACTCAAAGGCCTTTGCCCCAGTCAGAGTTTTAACCAAGTCTGCCCACATTGGACTTATATCAGGCGGGCCCAGTTGTGGATATCTACTGACTGGGCCTATCTACCTTAACGTTTAAACCAACCAAGATTTACAGGATATACACATTGGCCACAATTGTAACTCAATTCGTTTTACGTAAAAATCAGAATCTAGAAATCAAAACACAAATCCAGTTTGAAAATTAATTACACTATACATGATCTGCAAGATATACAAAACATACATTTGTACTATAATCCATAAAAGAAATTTTACAACTGAGCCAAGCTTTTGGGCTCAAGGCCCAGGCCTAATGGCCTAGGCCCAGACTCTTTTGGGGTTTGTTTTATCCGTCTGGGCTTATTCACAAATCCAACCCATTTTGAATCAGAAACAACCCTTTTATCCTTAAAGACCTGGCTCATAGCCTGGCCCTTGCATCACTATATCCGCATTATAAAAATACAATGTAACGATCCGACCGGTCGTTTTGAGTCCTAGCACTCCGTTCAGCAGTCGGAGGCCATGAACATCTTCATTTCAGGTATTATGACTTGTACTCGTGGTCGGAATTAAGTTCCGGGAAGTTCAGAGTTGATTTAGAAAGAGAATTCTCATTTGAGAAGCTTAAAGTTTAAAGAATGAACTAGGAATGGATTTTTGAGTAAACGACCTCGGAATCAGGATCTGAAGGTTCCAGCAGGTTCGTATGATGATTTCAGACTTGGGCGTATGCCCGGTTCGGGTTTTGGATAACCCGGGAGTGTTTTGGCGCCTATTGTGGAAGTTAGCATTTTAGATGGAATTTCATAAGTTTGGTTTGAAGTGCATTTCAGTGTTATCGATGTCCGTTTGGGATTCCGAGACTGTGAATAGCTCCGTATGGTGATTCTGGAGCTGGGGGCGCGATCGGAAGCGAATTTGGAGGTCCGTAAGTCATTTTGAAGCCATTTGGCTAAAGATTGAAATTTGAAGGTTTTTGGGAAGTTTGACCGGAGGTTGACTTTTTGATATCGGGGTCGGAATCAAATTCCGGAAGTTGGAGTAGGTCCGTAATGTCAAATATGATTTGCGTGCAAAATTTGAGGTCAATCGGACGTGATTTGATAGGTTTAAACATCGGAAATAGAAGTTGGAAAGTTCAAAGTCCATAAAGCTTGAATCGGGGTGTAATTCATGGTTTTAGCATTGTTTGATATGATTTGGGGCCTCGATCAAGTCCGTAATGTGTTTTGGGACTGGTTGGTATGATTGGTTGGGGTCCCGGGGGCCTCGGGTGAATTCCGGGTGGTCAACGGATGGAAAATGGATTTTTGGGAAGGCTGAGTCTGCTGGTTGCTGGTATTTCCGCTTCTGCGGAAATGGGGCTGCAGAAGCGGTAGAGGACGCCGTAGAAGCGGACCCTGTGCGAATGATCGTGGACCGCAGATGCGATCAAGGTTCCGCAGAAGCGGGACCGCATCTGCGGTAGTGGTTATCGCAGAGGCGAAAAAGGGGGCAACCTGGGCGAACCGCATAAGCGGAACCGCTGATGCGGTTTGGCCTCCGCAGAAGCGAAAATCGCTGAAGCAGTAAGGTTAATTTAAATCGTGGTTTTGGTTCATTTCTTTCATTTCTCATGGCTTGGGGCGATTTGGGGAGCTCCAAAGAGTGGAACTTCGTCATCTATATTGAGGTAGGTTATCCCTATCACTTTTGAGTTAAATATATCAATTATGTTTGGAATTAAGCATGAAAATTAGTGTAAATTTGGGGGTTTTGGTGGAAAAACCTAGAAAATTATAATCTTGGATTTTGGTTACGATTTTGAGTATGGAATTAAGAGAAAATTATATATTCGAGTTCCTAAAGTTATGGGTAAACTTTATCTTCGAAAAGTTTTGGATTCTGGGCACGTGGGCCTGAGGGCGTTTTGGTCAACTTTCCAATCGGGGTTAGGAATTGCTATAAATTAGTCGTAATGAACATTTGAGCATATATTAATGGATTTGCGTAACCATTGGCTAGTCTTGGAGCATGGTGCATCAATTGGAGTCCTCGGAAGAATGTAGAATGCCGATTTGAGTCTTCGGAGCGAGGTGAGTCTCCTTTCTAATCTTGTGAGGGGGAATTTACCCCATAGGTGAGTTAAATTGGTTATGTGCTCCTATTTGTGGGGGCTACGTAAGCACGAGGTGACGAGAGTCCGTGCGTAGCTACTATTTGTTGTTGTCCGGGTAGCTAGGACCCAAAAGCATGAATACTTGAAGTAATTGTAAATTCTTGGATAGCTCAAATTGCTTGTGTCACATGGAATTTGTAAATGAATTTCTAAAGAGATTTAACCTTACTTGTAAAATTTTGTTAAAAGAGGAATTGATATATATATATATATATATATATATATATATATCGATAAACGCTCCCTGATAAGTTCTTACTTGTATTGTATTGAGCATGTCTATATTTGTATTAATTGTGTAACCCTT
>NW_017673648.1:44302-53744 GCF_001879085.1 Nicotiana attenuata
AAAAATGGAAGTAAAACTCTTAGATTTTTAAAATTATTAAAAGAGAAATTAATGGATGAGTTAGTTGGCTTGCCTGACAACGGTGTCCGGCGCCATCACGACCCGTAGTGGATTTGGGTCATGACAACATGGTATCAGAGCACTAGGTTCCCGTCGGTCTCACGAGTCATGAGCAAGTCTAGTAGAGTCTCGCGGATCGGTACAGAGACGTCTGTACTTATCCTCGGGAGGCTGCAGGACTGTTAGGAGTACTTCCCTTCTTGATTCCTTATCGTGCGATTCGATTTCATGAGAGGCTTATGCCTTTGTTTCTTTCTTACTCAATCTTATGCGATGCGAACCGCTTGTTCTAAATCGAAAATTGAAGAACCGTAATGGTACTACAGATGTGATACGGGATGTTTCTCCCGGTATAGCTGATCAGATTATTGTCGTCGCCTTATAGAAGAATATTTTATTATTTCAGCCCAGTAGCGGTATTTTCGAGGGCTTGAGGCTAGGTACAAGTTGCCGCAATGCTTATGAATGACTATTCTGCAGTAGTAATATGATGGTAGGGTGTTGCCCACATATCAGGGCAGTGAATGATTTCAAGAGAGGTTTACTCAGTGCATAATCAAGAGATTCAGTACGTTATCCCCGGCAGGGGGAAAGGTAGTCGAACTAAGGAGGGTCAGGTGGACTGATGGAAGTAATGGGACTTGGTAATTGCAAGCGTGGTGGAATTTTTCTTCTATATTGGGGTACCGTCGTCCTAATTGGACGTATTAAGTTTGTCGGTGTTATGATTTTCTACAATTCGCCTTTGAGGCAAGGTATTGTGAAATAGTATCGGAGATACAACTATCAGATACCGCAAGATGCGGTGGTTCGGGATTGAATCAGTATTTCTAATGTTGACGGTTCGAGAAAGATGACCTTTGGAAATGTTTGGAGTTAGTAGCAAATTGAGGATTCAAGTTCTATGAAGACGAATTTTATTAAGGCAACAACTGAGCAACAAAAGATGAGAAGGGCCTGTGGGAAATGTCAGGCGATGTTTTAAATTGTTAGAAGGCCAGGTATATAAAGCAAAGATTAAAGTAGTCGATTAAGGGGATGAGCTCCGCCAAAGTGGGAGAGTGGCGGAGATGCATAGGGGCTTGCAGTGGAAGGACCACGTACCTTAAGGAGAGTTTGGAGTGATTTGGGAATATTGGTGCTTGGCTATTGGGGCCTACGGAATTGATTAGAAGTAAGAGCTATCATGCGGTAGGAGATTTAATACAACGGAAAGGAGCCGCTTAAGTGAAGAAGGATGCAGCATAACTTGGAATTGGAAGGATGTTGCCGCGCATGTAAATGATGTCCACAAGGGGTAAAATGGACCTGTGCAACTGGAGTGTGAGCCCAGACCCAGGAAGGGTCATTGATGTCGTAGTAATTGTACCCCATGCAGCAGCGTTGGAAGATGCCGGGGAGTGATTTCTACAGGTGGGGTATTCCTGTGAGCAGGTTAGCAGTCGCGTGATTGGCGAGGCTTCTGCGAAAAGTTCTACTGGATATGTAGCAAAGGGGATTGTTGTATGAATGGTGTTAATAATTTAGAGTATCAATTGGGGTTCTATGGTAAGATATCGAAAAAGCTAGCGTTTGATGGCACGAGGTTATGTCGGCAAGAGATTAAGAATAATGGTGAACTCCAGAGTTTTGGTAATAATGGCTTCAAGCTAAGTGGGAGAGTCCCACTGCTTGTGATTTGGTTTTCATGGTTAGCTACTTGCGAGGTTTCCAGTTATTAATATCTTGGTGGGTTATCTCAGCTATAGAAAAAGACCATAAGTGGTAATTTGAGCAAGTGACTTGTTGGAGGCATGCTATGGTTGGCCTTATTGGCTCATAATCGAACTTGGGAAGGGATTCAGGACTTATGCCTTGTATAGATACAGGTTTCGGAGGAAGTGATTCCACCGGGTGCCTTGTCGAGAGGGTATTCATGTGCTATAAGATTTATGGAGTTGATTATATTCGGGGCCAAGTCAGAGCGGGTGGCTCTCAGCAGCGGTCCTAGCGAAATTCAAAAGATGAAGTATAGTACTTAATGATGTCGAGCCTATAGGCGCAGTTGAGAATCAAGCTTACGCAATAGCTTACGAATGGAGACTCAGAACGATCTGTGATGCTTTGGCTCCTGGTGTAGCAATTGAAAGATATGAAATGGTTCGTGGGATTTGAGACAGCATGGTCTCGTGATTCGAAGTCGCTCAGGATGAGTGCAGAGGGAGTATGTTATGTGTTGGAAGAAATCAGTAATATCCTTAAGGCAATCAAGGATAAATTGGAAGAAGGTAGTTGATCGGCCATGGTTGAATTTGGCATATTGGTGTTGGCAGTCAGTTTCTGCAGCGTGATCGAGTTATGTAAGTGATTTGTGATGGTACATATCAGGCTTGTTAGCTGCCGCAATCGATGTTATTCAGAAGCCTTCTATTGTTATGGCTTGTTGTGTGGAAGCAGATTCCGGGAGGGGCTATGGTGGCTTAGACCACCGCTTAGAGATTTGCATATTCTACGGTTATGAAAAATTCACCTGTATGTTGCTATGGTACTCCAGAAGTGAGTTAAGTAGAAGGTTCTTATATGATGAAGTGTTAAAATGTTAATGTTAAAATCGTGTTCTATCGTATGTTGCACATTGGTGCAGTGAGCAGCACGGGAATTCTAAGTGAGGATCAAAGTTGTGGCTTGGTGCTGGTAAGGATGTCTCGGGCTCGGATGAGCAGGAAGGGAGCTTTGGTGTTTAAGGTAAGTTGGCATTGTCTTTAGCATCACCTGAGATTGGTGCTTAGTAAAAGGGGCTTGTATCATGGTTAATGATTCTTGATCGCTTTTCAGCGTTAGTGCGATCGGTGGGTTGGAGGTAGGACCCAGTAAAATGTTATGGTAAATTGTGGGGGAGTGTCCCACAGGAAGGTTTCATGAAATGTGGCGCGTAGTCACTTGACTGATTTAAGATCTAGACCGAGTATGAGGATTGTGGTAATATAATTAATTTGAGAATTTATGCCTGGAGGGCACTCTGTTTATTGGGCTATAGACTGTGGAGGTTTGCTCCGGTTACGATGGTTGTCCTAGTGTGTTATGAGAAGAGGAAAAGTAGTATGGGCCTTTGAAGAGTTATTGGCTTAGTTTCATGTGTTCAGGATTGACTTGAGGTCGGTGGATGGGTGTAAATGTGAATTTGGGCCCTATGTCAGACCAGTGGTGTTCATTTCAGTAATGCGCTCCTTATGTGGGAGCAGTCAAAGTGTTATTTCATTGGCAGATATATTTCATGAAATGATGTGCCGCGCCGTATGAGTTGTGAGACGGCTTGGTAAATTCTTATGTGTTAAGGTTCCGCGTGGCGATGATGTTATGTGAGCAGGATGGCTCTTGAGACTTAGGTCCTGTATCGCACCTCAGTTGTGCTTGGGTTTTGTAGCTTATGACGCTATATGTTCCCTCAGGGATGGTATTATGCACTTAGCGTGCTTATGACCGATATTTGGTATGCTGTTGTAATGAGCAAATTTAGCTCGATGTATATCTCCTTATGGGAGTTCTACGTGTGGATCGGTTAGCACGCCGCCATGGGTATGTTATTTGGATCGGTTGGCACGCCGCCATGGGTATGTTATTTGGATCGGTTGGCACGCCGCCATGGTTATGTTGTTTGGATCGGTTGGCACGCCGCCATGGTTATGTTGTTTGGATCGGTTGGCACGCCGCCATGGTTATGTTGTTTGGATCGGGTTGCGCGCCGCAACAGTGTAATGTTCAGTATAGTTTCCCATATCTGTTTATTGTGTTCTGTTTCCTATTTTGTAAGGGAAGTCCGTATTAGTGCGTGAGTTAGATAATTCCTTTCAGAGTTCATTTTTCTTTTTGTATCGCATTTTGAAATGGCAGCCTATTGGCACATTGTGGTACCACATGAGACTTTTGATTATGTCCGGGGTGGCTTATGGCCTGAGCAGTTAGTACTGGGTGAGGTGAGCCCATTGGAATCAGGATTAGTGCAATCTGACTATATAGAGTATGTTAAGGAGCAAGATCTCCACTTGTTCAGAATATGGTAATGTTTCTTGCCAGAAATATAGACTCAATGATTGATTGACTCGGCAGTGATTATGAATTTCTTCACATCTCTTCCGTTGTGGCGGTGTTGTAAGAGTGGGAGTAAGACCTGTGTATGTTATGGGGTGCAATGGGAGCACCAGGGACCTCTTCCTACATTGGACGCATATTAAGTTTGTCGTGTTATGATTTTCTACAATTCGCCTTTGAGGCGAAGGTATGTGAAATAGTATCGAAGATACAACTATCAGATACCGCAGATCGGTGGTCAGGAAATGAATCGGGTCGTGTTTCTAATGTTGGACGGTTCGAGACGAAAGAGACCTTCGGAAAGTTTGGAGTTAGTAGCAAATTGAGGATTTAAGTCTATGAAGATGAATTTAATTAAGGCAACAACTGAGGAGCAAAAGATGAGAAGGGGCCTGTGGAAATGTTCAGGCGGCAGTTTTAAGTTGTTAAAGGCCAGGTATATGAAAGCAACAAGATTAAAGTAGTCTCGTTAAGGGATGAGCTCCGCCCAAAGTGGAGATGGCGGAGATGCGATATTGGCTTCAGTGGAAGGGACCACGTACCTTAAGGGAGAGTTTGGAGTATTTGCGGAATATTGGTGCTTGGCTATTGGGGGGCCTACCCAGAATTGATTAGGAAGTAAGGGCTATCAGTGCGCAGAAATTTAATACACAGAAAGGGCCGCTTAAGTGAGAAGGAGTAGCAGCATAACTTGAATTGGAAGATGTTGTCGGCGCATGTAAATGATGTCACAAAGGGGTAAAATCTGGACCTGTTGCAACTGGGAGTTGTTGAGCCACAGACCCAGGAAGGTTTTCATTGATGTCGTTCAGTAAATTCTTACCCCCATTGCAGCAAGCGTTGGAAAGATGCCGGGAAGTTGATTTTCACAGGTGGTATTCCTTTGAGCAGTTAGCGTCCGCGTGATTATGGCGGAGGCTTCGCGAAAAGTTCTTACTGATATGTAGCAAATGGATTGTTGTATGAATGGTGTTAATAATTAGAGTATCAATGGGGTTTCGTATGGTAAAGATATCGAAAAAAGCTAGCGTTTGATGGCACAGTATATGTCGCAAGAGATAAGAATAAATGGTGAAACTCCAGCAGTTTTCGGTAAAATGGCTTCAAAGCTAAGTGGCGAGAGTGCCCACTATGTTGGATTTGGTTTTCAATGTTAGCTACTTCGAGGTTTTCAGTTATTAATATCTTTGGATGGTTATCTCAGCTATAGAGAAAAAGCACCATAAGTTGGATTTGAGCAAGTGAACTTGTTGGATGGCATGCTCATCGTTGGCCTTATTGGCTCAATAATCGACTTTGGAAGGATTTCGAGGACTTATTGCCTTGTATAGATACAGGTTCGGGAGGAAGGATTCCCGGGTGCCTTGTCTGAGAGGGTTATTCATGTGCTATAAGATTTATGGAGTTGATTATATTCGGGGCAAGTCAGAGCGGGTGGCCTCAGCGCGGTCCTTAGCGAAAATTCAAAAGTAATGAAGTATAGTTACTTAATGATGTCGAGCCTAATAGGCGCAGTTGAGAATCAAGCTTACGCAATAGCTTACGAATGGAGACTCAGAACGATCGTGATGCTTTGGCTCCTGGTGTAGCAATTGAAAGATATGAAATGGTTCGTGGGAATTTAGAGACAGCATGGTCTGCGTTTTGATCGGCAAGTCGCTCAGATGAGTGCAGAGGGAGTCCCATGTTATGTGTGGAAGAAGATCCAGTAAATCTTAAGGCCAATCAAGATAAATGGAAAAGAAGGTAGCTGATCGGCCATGGTTGAATTGGCCATATTGTGTTGGCAGTCAGTCTTCAGCAGCGTAGATCGTATTATGTAAGTGATGTTGTGATGTAACATTATTCAGGCTTTTTAGCTGCCGCAATCGATGTTATTCAGAAGCTTCTATTGTTATGGCTTGGTTGTGTGGAAGCAGATTCCGAGAGGCGCTATGGTTGCTAGACCAGCCGCTTAGAATATTTGCATATTCTACGGTTATGAAAAAAATTCACCTGTATGTTGCATATGGTACTCCAGAATGAGTTGAAAGTAAGAAGGTTCTTTAGTATGCATGAAGTGTTAAATTTTAATGTTAAAATCGTTGATTCTATCCGTGATGTTGCACATTGGCTGCACGTGCAGCACGGGAATCTAAGTGAGGATCCAAAGTTGTGGCTTGGTGGTGGGTAAGCGATGCTCGGGCTCGGCATGAGCAGGAAGGGAAGCTTTGGTGTCTTAAGGTAATTTGGCATGTGTCATTAGCATCACCTGAGATTGGTGCTTAGATAAAAGGGGCTTGTATCAAGGTTAATGATTCTTGATCGCTTCTTCAGCGTATAGTGCGATCGGTGGGTTGGAGTAGGACCCAGTTAAGAATGTTATGGTAAATTGTTGGGGAGTGTCCCACAGGAAGGTTTCAGAAATGTGGCGCGTAGTCACTTGACTGATTTAAAGATCTACGACCAGTGATGAGGATTGTGGTAAGATAAATTTACATTTGAGAATTGTGTATGCCTGAGGTCACTCTGGTTTAATTGGGCTATAGGACTGTGGAGTTTGGTCTCCGTTACGATGGTTGTCCTAAGTGTGTATGTATATAAGATTATATTTAGTGTATGGCCTGAAGAGTTATCTAAGTTTTAGTGTTAGGATTGACTTGAGTTTGTCGGGTGGAGTGATGTAGTTTTTATATATAATTGCTCTTCTTTTTTCTTAGGCCAGTGGTTGTTCATTTCTTATAATGGGCTCCTTAGGTGGGAGCAGTCAAAGTGTTATTTCATTGCAGATTATATTCATGATTATTTATTGTATCGCCGCAGTATGAGTTGGTGAGACGGCTTGGTAAAATCTAATGTGTTAAGGTTCCGTCGTTGGCGATGAGTTATGTTGAGCAGGATGGCTCTTGAGACTTTAGGTCTGTATCGCACCTCAGTTGTGCTTGATTTGAGCTTATGACGCATATGTTCCCTCAAGGGGATGGTATATGGTGCACTTAGCGTGCTTATGACCGATATTTGGTAGCTTGTGTAATTGAGGCAAACTTAGCTCGATGTATATCTCCTGTATGGGGAGTTCTACGTTTGGATCGGTTAGCACGGCCGCCATGGGTTATGTTACTTTGGATCGGTTTGGCACGCCGCATGGGTATGTTATTTGGATCGGTTGGCACGCGCCATGTTCATGTGTTTGGAATCGGTTGGACGCCGTCCAATGGATTAGTGTTGATATTGGACTCGGTTGGCACGGCCGCCGATGGTTATGTTGTTTGGATCGGGTTGCGCGCCGCTAACAGTGTAATGTTAGTTATAGTTTGCCCATATCTTGTTTATTGGTGTTCTGATTTCCTATTGTAAGGAAGTCACGTATTAGATGCTGAGTTAGAATAATTCCTTTCAGAGTTCATTTTTCTTTTTGTATCGCATGTGTTTTAAAATGGCACCTATTGGCACCATGTGGTACCACATTGAGACTTTATGATTATGCCGGGTGGGCTATGGCGCTGAGATTGATACTGGGTGAGGTGGAAGCCCATTGGAAATCGGATTAGTGCAATCTGACTATATTTAGAGTATGCTTAAGGAGCAAAGATCCCACTTGTTCAGAATCTGGTAATTGTTTCTTGCCAGGAAATATAGGACTCAATGACTTGATTGACTCGCAGTGATTATGAATTTCTTCCACATTCTTCGTTTTGGGGGTGTAAGAGTGGGAGTAAGACCTGTGATTATGTTTATGGGGTGCAAATGGCGAAGCACCAGCTTCGTGGAAATTTACAAGTTGACAGATCAAATGTCTTTATCGTGAATCGTGTATAAATGAGGGAAAAGTGTATCAGCAAGGATATGCAGTCATGTTTGGGTTACAACATGTAGTGATCGATTTTGTGAATTGTATGTTGAAGCAGGTCGGGCATAGAATTACCGGATATGTTGGAATTGGGCCCTAAGGCTTATCTGCTTTACATAAAAAAGGAATATCTTCAAAATTTGATTCGAGTGATGTGCTCAACCTGAGTTGGGATAGCACGGGAGAGTGCGCGACGGTGTAACAGTGATTTCAGACTACCTCCAGCTTAGTTCCAAGGCACATCGAGGATAACGTTAGTTGAATGGAGGAGAAGTAACGACCCCGACCGGTTGTTTTGAGTCTAGCACTCCGCTTCAGCAGCTGTGAGGCCATGGAACAGCTTTTCACATACTATGACTTGTACGCAGTGGTCGGAATTAAGTTCCGGGAAGTTCAAAGTTGATTTAGAAAGAGAATTCCTCATTTGAGAAGCTTAAAGTTGAAAGAATGAACTAGGGAAGGATTTCTGAGGTAAACGACCTCGGAATCAGGAATCTGAAGGTTCAGCAAGTTCGTTACTGATGATTTAGACTTGGGCGTATGCCCGATGCGGGTTTGGATAACCCGGGAGTATTTTGGCGCCTATTGTGGAAGTTAGCATTTTAGAGGAATTTTCATAAGTTTGGTTTTAAGTGCATTTCATGTTAACTCGATGTCCTTGGAATTCCGAGACTGTGAAATAGCTCCGTTTGGTGATTCTGGAGCTGGCGCCGCAGATCGGAAGTGGATTTGGAGGTCCGTAAGTCATTTTGAAAGCCATTTGGCTAAAGATTGAAAATTTGAAGGTTTTTGGGAAGTTGACGGAGGTTGACTTTTGATTATCGGAGGTCCGAATCAAATTCCGGAAGTTGGAGTAGGTCCGTATGTCAAATATGATTTGCGTGCAAAAATTTGAGGTCAATCGGACGTGATTTGATAGGGTTATAACATCAGAAATAGAAGTTGGAAAGTTCAACGTCCATAAGCTTGCATCGAGGGTGTAATTCATTGGTTTTAGCGGTTGTTTGATATGAATTTGAAGGCTCGAGCAAGCGTAATGTGTTTGGACTGGTTGGTATGATTGGTTGGGGTCCCGGGGGCTCGGGTGATTCCTGATTGGGTCAACGGATGGGGAAATGGGATTTTGGAAGGGCTGAGTGTGGCTGGTTGCTGGTCATTTCCGGCTTCCTTGCGGAAAATGGGCCACGAAGCGGTAGAGGGACGCCGCAGACGGACCTTGGCGAAGGATGGGACCGCAGATAGCGATAAGTTTCCGCAGAAGCGGGGACCACATCTGCGGAAGTGGTTATCGTAGAGGGAAAAAGGGGGCAACCTGGCGGAACCGCAGAAGCGGAATGTTTTGTCGTAGAAGCGGAACCGCTGATGCGGTTTGGCCTCTCGTAGAACAAAGTCGCTGAAGCAGTAAGGTAAATTTAAATCGTGGTTTTGAGTTCATTTCTTCATTTCTCATGGCTTGGGCGATTTGGGAGCTCCAAAGAGTGGAAC
>NW_017673648.1:53769-65317 GCF_001879085.1 Nicotiana attenuata
CGTCATCTATGTTGAGTAAGTATCCCATCACTTTTGAGTTAAATATATCAATTATGTTTGGAATTAAGCATGAAAATTAGTGTAAATTTGGGGGTTTTGGTGGAAAAACCTAGAAAATCATAATCTTGGATTTTGGTTACGATTTTGAGTATGGAATTAAGAGAAAATTATATATTCGAGTTCCTAAAGTTATGGGTAAACTTTATCTTCGAAAAGTTTTGGATTCCGGGCACGTGGGCCTGAGGGCGTTTTGGTCAACTTTCCAATCGGGGTTAGGAATTGCTATAAATTAGTCGTAATGAATATTTGAGCATATATTAATGGATTTGCGTAACCATTGGCTAGTCTTGGAGCATGGTGCATCAATTGGAGTCCTTGGAAGAATGTAGAATGCCGGTTTGAGTCTTCGGAGCGAGGTGAGTCTCCTTTCTAATCTTGTGAGGGGGAATTTACCCCATAGGTGAAGTAATTGATTAAGTGCTCCTATTTGTGGGGGGCTACGTACGCACGAGGTGACGAGAGTCCGTGCGTAGCTACTATTATGCTATTGTCCGGGTAGTCTAGGACTCGAAAGCATGTTATATTTGGATTATTGTGAACTCGTCGATAGTTTGAGTTGTTTAGATCACCTTGAACTGGTAAAGGAATTTTGAAAGAGATTTAATAGTAATTTTCCCTGAAATATTAAAAAAAAAAGAGAAAAGTTATTTATTTGGAGGATTATCCTCGATGAGCTCTTAATTTCCTACTTGAGCATGTACTTTACGTGTGCCTGCATCGCATGGATGATTCGCGAGCAGGATATGTGTTTATTTATGGAACGGGCCGAACGCCTCGGTGAAAATAGATGCATCTATGGTTCGTGCCGCTCGACCCTCGGCAGTGCACAGTTTACATTTCTGTTGGAGCGGGCCGTCGCCTCGGTGTGATTTGTGCATGTTTATTTGTTACTTGAAAATTGTAAATGTGCAATTGGCCCTACGTGGCTTGACATAAACTGATAAGATAATAAAGAATAAACCTTGGAGGCCCTTGATTTGTTGTTGAAGGTGTTTACCTGTTTTATGGCTTCACAATTAGAACTTCTATATAAATCCAAAATTATCCTCGCACTTATAGAATATTGTTAATTGACCTCTAGTGAGTGTCGAAGTTGGCCATCTCGCTCTACCCCTTCGGGATTAGGCGGGATACTCACTGAGTACACGTTGATTACGTACTCATACTACACTTCTGTGCATTTTGTTGCACAGGTATATTTCACATTTGGTAGCAGCACGGATGATTTGGGGACTTGGTGAGCTGCATTGTTCGAGACGACCCGCAGCTAGAGTAGTTCCCTTCCACTACCTTACTTATTCATTCTCTGTCCACTGTATTTCGGACAGACATTTGTATTTTATTGTCCTTATCAGTAGTTGTTCATTCACTTGTGACACCGGGTTCTGCGATGGTTTTCTTTGAAGATGTGTATTAATAGTTAATTTCTTCATTTGAATTGTAACAGAGATTGTTTTATATATGAAAAATGGAAGTAAAACTCCTAGGTTTTCAAAGTTATAAAAAGAGAATTTAATTGGTGATTTAGTTGGCTTGCCTGACAGCGGTGTCCGGCGCCATCACGACCCGTAGTGGATCTGGGTCGTGACAATTTCAGTGTTATCGATGTCCGTTTGGGATTCCGAGACTGTGAATAGCTCCGTATGGTGATTTTGGAGTTGGGGGCGCGATCGGAAGTGAATTCGGAGGTCCGTAGGTCATTTTGGAGCCATTTGGCTAAAGATAGAAATTTGAAGGTTTTTGAGAAGTTTGACCGGAGGTTGACTTTTTGATATCGGGGTCGGAATCCGATTCCGGAAATTGGAGTAGGTCCGCAACATCAAATGTGACTTCTTTGCAAAATTTGAGGTCAACCGGACGTGATTTGATAGGTTTCGGCATCGGATGTGAAAGTTAGAAATTTCAAAGTTCATAAAGATGAATTTTGGCGCGATTCGTGATTTCGACGTTGCTTGATGTGATTTGAAGCCTCGACTAAGTCCATGATATGTCTCCAGACTTGTTGGCACGTTCGAACGGGGTCCCGAGGGGTTCGGGTGAGTTTCGGGGTGGTTTCGGACCATTTCTAGGCTATTTATAACTGCTGATTTTTGGCTACAGCAGTGGTATATGCGGTCGCGGGGAATTGGTCGCGATCGCGGTAAGTAAAATGTGAGACACGGGCCAGTGAATCGCGATCGCGGAAAGCCTTTCGCGATCGTGTAGAGTAAATATTCTGCTGCACTGGCTCGACTTCGGAGGTTCATATCTCACAATCTATAAGGAATTTTGAGATGATATAAAAATGAAAGTTGTAGCCCTTTGTATCTAGTTTCTAGAAAAGTAAACCATTCGTGATTTGGATTTGTGTACAAAAAGTTATGGCTGTTACACTACAGGATGTCCGGAAAGATGATGAAGAAAGTTGTGTTACACATGGGCTGACTTTGACAGATTATATCTAGAAATCTATAAGGAAATGGTAAATTACCAACACATGAAAATTGTAGATCTTTGAGTCTAGTTTTCAGAATATTAAACCATTTGTCATTTGGAGCTGTGTGCAAAGAGTTATGACTATTCTACTAGAGGCTGTCCGGAAGGCTGGGAAATTGTTCTCCGCGATCGCGAAGCTCTTTCCGTGATCGCGAAGAGTAAATTTTGGGCTGGAAAAATTGTTCTCTGCGATCGCGGAGCATTTTCGCGATCGCGATGAGTAAATACCTGGGCAGAATGGTATTTTAGCGGGTTTAGCTCATTTTTCTTCATTTCTTCAAAGCATGGACGATTTTTTGGAGAGCTTCAAGAAGGGATTTCGTCATCTATGTTAAGGTAAGTTACTCCTACTCACTTCCAAGTTGAATACAAGATTATATCATGGAATTAGACATGAAAATTATGGGAAAATTGGGATTTTTGGAAGAAAACCTAGAAACTTGATAAATTGGATTTTATCACGAATTTGAGCATGGAATTAGGAGTAAATTATATATTTGAGGTAGTGAAGCTATGGGTAGAGTATATCTTCGAGAAATTTTGGAATCCGGGCACGTGGACCCGAGGGCGTTTTGGTCAACTTTTCGTTCGAGGTTAAGAATTGTTACAAATTGGGTTGTAAAGTTTAATTGAACATATATTAATGGATTTGTATAATCATTGGCTAGTTTTGGAGCATTTTACGTTGGTGCAAGTCTTCGGAAGAATGTAGAATGCCGGTTATGAGTCTTCGGAGCGAGGTGAGTCTCCTTTCTAATCTTGTGAGGGGGAATTTACCCCATAGGTGAGTTAAATTGGTTATGTGCTCCTATTTGTGGGGGCTACGTACGCACGAGGTGACGAGAGTCCGTGCGTAGCTACTATTATGCTATTGTTCGGGTAGTCTAGGACCCAAAAAAAAGCATGTTATACTTGGATTAACAGTGAACCCATTGATAGTTTGAATTGTTTAAATCACCTTGAATTTGTAAAGGAATTTAAAAAAAGAGATTTAATATTAATTTTCCCTGAAATGTTAAAAAGAGAAATCTGTCTATTTGGATGATTATCCTCGATAAACTCTTAGTTTCCTACTTGAGCAAGTACTTTATGTGTGCCTGCGTCACATAGACGATTCGCGAGCAGGATATGTGTTTATTTATGGAACGGGCCGAACGCCTCGGTGAGAATAGATGCATCTATGGTTCGTGCCGCTCGACCCTCGGCAGTGCACAGTTTACATTCCTGTTGGAGCGGGTCGTCGCCTCGGTGTGATTTGCGCATGTTTATCTGTTGTTTGAAAATTGTAAATGTGCAATTGGCCCTACGTGGCTTGATATAAACTGATAAGATAATAAAGAATAAACCTTGGAGGCCCTTGATTTGTTGTTGAAGGTGTTTACCTGTTTTATGGCTTCACAATTAGAACTTCTATATAAATCCAAGATTATCCTCGCACTTATAGAATATTGTTAATTGACGTCTAGTGAGTGTCGAAGTTGGCCATCTCGTCTCTACCCCTTCGGGATTAGGCGGGATACTCATTGAGTACACGTTGATTACGTACTCATACTACACTTCTGTGCATTTTTGTTGCACAGGTATATATACCTCTAGCAGCCTATGGGCGTAGCAGCATGGATGATGCGGGATAGTGAGCTGCATCATTCGAGGCGACCACAGCTAGGGTAGTCCTTCCAGTGTACTGTATTTACTTTCCGTCCACTGTATTCCGGACGGATGTTGTATTTTATTTCTCTTATCAGTAGTTGCTCATGCACTTGTGACAACCGGGTTTCTGAGATGGTTTTCAACGGATTTGTACTAATTGTTATTATTTAATTTGAATTCAAGTTGTGGAACTTTTATTTTTGAAAATGGAAGGAAAAACCTTAGATTTTCAAAATATTAAAAGAGGAATTAATGATAAGTTAGTTGGCTGGCCTGACAGAGGTGTCCGGCGCCACCACGACCCTTAGTGGATTCTGGTCGTGACAATATATATATATAATATATATATATATATATATTATATATATATTATATAAAATATATAATATATATAATATATATATTTATATATATATATAATATATATATATATATATATATATATATATATATATTATGTAGTGTATATTATAGTATATTATGTATATATATTTCCTTATATAATTTCTTGTAATGTCTTGTAGTATATATAGTATGTTAGTATATTATAGCTTATATAGAATTGCAAGTTAAAGACAAAAAAATATTGCAAAGAGATATTCAAGGGAATGTCTTATAATTTTTATTAACAAAAATGGCATATCTTTCTTAGTCTTCCTCCCCCCAATGGAATGAGCACAACAAGGTGCTAATACCACCATTAAAAGGAAAAAAAAACTAAAGAAGATGTGCCAAAGTAGAAGTTACACCATAATCTACATAGTATCTCTAACAAATTTCATAAATCCTTCAAGGTTCGGAGGAGGTTCCGTTGGTGGTGGCGGAAAAGAAGCTTGTTCATCACCGCTTCCGGGCGAAGCAGCATCCTCTGCAAGTTCCGCTATCATTTCTTCATAAGCTTCGTCTATCTCCGGTTGTGATTCTGCAAGTCCAAAGTTTCTTCTTTCCGAGCGGATCCAATCTCTGAATAGTACTGATTTTTCCAAGCTCTCCTCATAGACGCTCTATGATCACCTATTTGAAGTCTTGCTTGACTGAAAGTGCTCTCTGATGCCATTGTTGAAGCTTGAATACATAAAATATCCCGAGCCATCCTTGCAAGAACCGGAAAATGTTTTTCTCTTGCCTTCCACCATTTCAAAAGATCAAAGGTGCCGTCTGGATTCTCCTTTTCGAGTCCATGCGACAAATAAACTTGAAGCTCATTTAGATGTGAAGTCTCATCAAAATTATCACCTTGAGAACCCCTGAACTCCGTCCAAGAACTAAGTGCTTTTAGGCCCGCGGTTCTTTTAGACAATTGTGAACTAGACGAATTAGGGGTTGGAACATTTGGCCTAGCATGATCTAAGGCTTGTTGATAAGCATTATAAATTGTTTGAGCATTTATTTTAATTGAGGCTTTTGCCTCTGCAAGTGTAGCAAATTCCTCATTTGAAAGATCTAAAGCCTTATAAATATTTGGGTACCAAAAGTGAGGACCTCCTAATTTCATTGTAGGATTTAACATTGCAGCAACATCATAAATAGGGGGGATAGGAAAAAAATATTTTCTATAAGCAATAATGAGTTTTTGCATTATCCACTCCTCATCTATCCAATGACTTGTAACAGTTAGATAATCACAGTCATTATTACTTCTACCAATATCGGTAGTAATAGCAATCCGACAATTTATATGAGTAAATAAATACCGAAAATATTGTTCATATTCATGTTTATATTTATAAATATCGCTCTTTACGGTTGCGCGAGGCCAACCTTTATAAGTAGGATTAAAAACTTTTCTAATATAATGCACAAAGCTAGGGTTAGAAGGAAAACTATAGGGTATGCACATAACGGTAACCATCTTTGCTAATTCTTCACGATCTTTATATGGATCGTAATATAAAATACCACCGGTCACAGTGTTAATTCCTGGTTGAACTAGATTTGAACCTGTACTAGGGTTAACCGTAGTATCTACACTTGTCCCCTCTAGCTGCGCTTTCATTTGTAAAAATTTAGCTTTATCTCTAGGGTGTGTTTTTATGTGCCTAGCCAAACTACCCGTACCGCTACGGTCTCCGGTAAATTTATGCGCCAGCAAACTCCCACAAGTTTTACACTTAGCCTTATTTTGTTCTCTTAATTGAGTAAAAAAATTCCAAACAAGTGATGTTTCGGGGCGTTTAGAAGGTTGTCTATTAAATTATAGCCGTTGAGGCCCAGTTGAACCGGCCCAGGCCCGCCTGCCGGTCCCGGGCTCGTGGGCTAAATGTGCAAGACCGGCCCGCTACGGGCTTGGAGTACCATTTGGGACCGGCCCACTGAGACCGGCCCAATAGGCCCATTTGGCCCGCGGTCCCGGTCCGGTCCCGGCCCACAGTGCACCCTTATTTGGGATCGGCCCACTGAGACTGGCCCAATAGGCCCGTTTGGCCCGCGGTCCCGGTCCGGTCCCGGGCTGGGCCCGGCCCACAGTGCACCCTTACTTTCTTTCATATTCTTTTATGATTTTCCTTTCTTCTTCATTCTCTTCTGCCTTTTTGTTTCCCTTGTTTTTTGTTTCTCTTCTATTTTCATCTTCTTTCTTCAGTTAAAACTCATTTTCACATTAACAAACCTAGAAAATAAAGAGTTGATGGTGAGAAATGGAAGAGTTTGTTAAGTGAAAATGGTGAAGAAATACTTTGTTAGTAAGTATAAAGAAAGAAGAAAATATCATGTTTTTAGTAGATTCTTTTCTGTTAGCCTCGTCCTCGCCATTATTCTCATTGTCTTTGATAACAATACTGCATTCTTCGTAACAGAAGCTTCAGTTGAATTTGTGCCCGTTTAGATATGCAGAAACTTTTAAGTAGAGCATCTAATGGATCACTAACAACAACAGGACAGAATCATCAGTCATTGGAGCAGGTGGTTCATTAGATTTTGAGTATTTACTTGGAGCCACAAACCACAAGTTATGAAGAAAAATAATTAAAATGAGCCATGTAAATTTCGGAATTGAAGACATGTTTATTTAAGGCCAAAATCTTAGATAGCCCCTTAAACTTGACATCTTTTGTAAAATAAACATATAAACTTTTAGGGTGATCAGATAGACACTTAAACTCGGCCAAAGTGTAATTTTTACACACCTCTGTCCATCTTGGCATACCGTGTGTTGTATGTTTACTGATGAGCGCGTGAGAACTAATTTAAAGTTGTTGACTCACAAAATTAACGGTAAAAAGTCTCTTTATATAACCCATACCCCATATACTTTTCCCCAACTATTAAAAAAAGCCCTAGCCCCTAATATTCCTCTTCACCATTGCTGAAAACACCATTGAAGCTAAAAAAAAAAAATTACAGAGGTCATTTTGTGTGTTTTCTTCTACATCTATCTTAAATTACAGTAAAAGCTTCCATCTATTTTCTCTCTAACCTGTTATCTTCCTTCTCTAGATAAGTTGACGATGAGACTAAGTAATGGGGCTCAGCTCTGTCATTGTGGGAAAAAGTAGTATTTAATCATTTTTTTGTTCTTGTTTGAAGAATGTTTCTAATCCATGTGAGGATATTGTATACTGCAACTTTGTTTTTAGCTTTTTGACAGCAGCAACAATATGCATTAACACATTGTTTACTCCCTGCAAATTATATGGTTTTTAATATCCAAATCAACTAAAGTTGGAGAAGCAACATAATAACATCCTAAACATCAATACACACTGTGCATAAGCACTTAATTTACATAGGTCTATCATAAACTAATTCCAAAAGGTTTAACCATCACATCTTTACTGGGTCATTCTTTCTTTTGATGAAGTTGCTTTTCCCAATTTGTTTTAGCACTTGCAATAATATTTCTGTGATGTTTGAAGTTGGAAAATGGTGATAGCTTTCTTGCCCTTCCATTTGAGACCATGAGGTATTATTTGGGATGGGAGTTGGGTCTCAGAAAGCGTAGAGAGAGAAGATGAGCTGATGAGAGGTATTATTTGGCTTTAGACTATTATTTGAAAAGAAAATACACGTGTTAATATATTATCCGTTCATTTGCCATGTAATTGGCGTTTGGACCTCACGCACAATCTCTAACATAGAGTGGTGCTTGAAAATTACACTTTGGCCGAGTTTAAGTGTCTATCTGGTCGCCCTAAAAGTTTATATGTTTATTTTACAAAAGGTGCCAAGTTTAAGGGGCTATCTAAGATTTTGGCCTTTATTTAAAGTGCTTCCATGGCTGCTCCTTGGTCTCTGTTGTGGAGAAGAGAGAGAAAAACTAGAAGAAAGACAAAAAATGAAAAAGGAATATTAAAAAAGTAGTAATAGAACCGTATTAGTCATTTTCAAGGCATTAACGCGCTGAAAATGAGTGGGACACACGCACTCCACCAAATCAGCAGATTGTGTCTAATAGACGCGGTTTGACTCGAGTTCAAGTGTTCAATAAGTGTAACTCTTAGGTTAGGTGCCTTTATGAAAAATCTGGACAACTTTAAGGGGCCGTATATATATTTAGCCTTAAATTTTTAGATCCAAACAATAAATCTACCATAAAAAAATTGTCCCAAACCGAACCTCATCAATCATTTGAACTCTTAAATTAAAAAATCTATTACAATTTGGTGTCCCTTCGGGGACATCCGATAAAATCGAAACGATGAGAAGATTAACACCATGCGCAAGGATGAGACACATCGAGAAATGATCCAAATTTTAAAAAAAAAAATTACAATTCAGTTCATCCACAAAGTAGGATTAGTTACACTTCCAAAATAGGGAGAATGACATTGCATAGCCGCTTTCAAAATAATAGCCAAAAAAATATTTTTTTTTATATATATTTTTGATAATCAATTGCTACTCCTTTCGTTCTAATTTGTCTCACGGTGTTTGGATTTATCTTGTTTGGATCTCAGCTGCGTCAGAACATTTGTATTTCTAATAATCAAATCTTCCTGGGTCACTGTCACTTTTCTAGTAGAAAGTCAATTCCTCATTACAATAAGCGCGTTGTTAGATAAAGTTGATAATCAAGTACTATTCTTTATACGTATCTGTTTAACCAAAAAATGGAATTTTAGTCAAAGCTAGAATTTAGAAGAACTCGGGTTACTGATAATCAAGAAAATATAGAGAAAAGAAGTAATTAAGGAGAGTAAAATGATAATCAAGAGAAAATAAATCAATATATAATTCCCCCAATGTTTCGTGTCTACAACTGATCGTATATATCCCTTTTTATAGCTACTTTTGAAGATATCCGTTTTATTCTAATTATAATGAGGCTATTATGAGACATTAAATGCTCCGTTACACAATCATTACATAAGAAATATATTCTCTAACGTATTCAGTATTTAATGCCCATTAAATGTCGCATCTGCACTCCTTTATATGGCCAGATTCATTCCTTTTGATTCTCGAATATAAATGGCTTAAATAGGTACGGGCTCTGTGTTACTTAACTGATGTCCCGTGCCTCTTCATCTCTCTTTGCTCGTATTTGTTGTAACCCCTGTCTCGTGACTAATCATGATTCTTTGACCATTTGACCAATCCATGTGTCTTGACACGTCACCTTTATATATATAAATAAAATTTCTCCAATACAGATAGTCCCCCCACTTTCCATTTATTCATCAGTTTGAATATTTGGGAAGTGGATTTCATTAAAGGAGAATTTTTGTCACCATTAATGCTCTGACAGAGTTGACGCCTCACTTGTTACTTCCATTTAATGCGCTGGACACGTGTTATCTTCTTATTGGTCCTACAATTGTGCAGCACTTTCTTAGGCTTTCTTTTCGGCTTCCCTGTTCACGAAGTGTCAGTTATCATTATTATGGACTTTCCATCACTGTACTCTTCCCTTCTGACGGTTGCTCACTAGTATAAATATAACTTCCATCCTTGTCTTCTACCACATAAAGCGTATTGAACACTTTAATTCTTCAAATCTTTTATTCACTTCTTCTTCACTTCAATCTTCTTCGTCATGGCTTCTCCAAACCCTAACCCTAGGAGAACTCCAATTTTAGATAACTTTCCCAATGCTCCCGTTAGGCATAGAAGAGGTGGTGGTAGTAGACTCTGCAGTTTAGGATCTGTTCGTGGTGGTAGTTCACTCACACCTTCTTCTAGTTATGGTCCTTCTTCTATAACTGGAGGTTCCCATTCTCAAAGGTTTTCTTCCAGAAACAAAGAACCCTCTGAGCCCTTACGCGAACCTTTAGTAGAAGAAATAGTTCCAACGGACCTATCTTTTTATCATGATAGGGAATCTCTCAAGACTCAAGGTGCCTCTTTAGATCGAGCTGATACTTATCCTTCTCAAATTACTGAACCTTTAATCCCCATAGTTTGTAGAGATTGTCATTGAAGTGATGATTTCCCCATTATCATTCCTAATCCAAATCAGAAGATCACCTCTTACATCACTGGATTTTCTTTTGTTTATCTGTACCCCTTCACTCTAGGGTTTAAACCAGCCATTGATCCAGTTATTCTAGATTTTTATCGCTTTTTTAATGTTATCTTGGGTCAAATTAGCCCAATCGTTTGGAGGACTGTTGCCTGCTTGAGGCATCTCAGCAATTTGGCAGATGTTAGCTTTACTTTCCCCCATCTAATTCACCTCTACTCTCCTAGGCTTTTCCGCAATGGTGTTTTTACTTTAGCAGCCAGGAGTAAGAGGGTTTTGGTGAGTCCTGAAGACGATAAAGACCGTGGCTGGTATGCTCGATTTGTTGCTGCTCCCACTGCTGGTTTAGTGGGTAAAGATAACGTTCCCTTCCCTGAGAAGTGGAACTTTGCACGTAAGTTTAATATCCCTCTCGTACTTTTCTTCTCGTACCTTTTCTTCTCATGCCTTATCATCTCGTGCCTTTTCTTCTCGTGCCTTTTCTTCTAAATTTATTAACTTCTCTAGTGCCATTTTTTTTTTGTTTTTAGCAACTATGGGAGTTGTGGAGAATGTGTCCAACTTTCGTAGCTGGGTAGACAAGTTGTTGAAGATCGCTCCAATGGACGGTCGTTCCTGGAAAAACCTTTCCAACCGTTACGGTTGGAAAGTAAAGACTCATGGTAATAGTTTATGTTTAACTTTCCCATACATGAATACTTTCATTTATTATTTTGACTTTCCATCCTTCTTTTTATCAGGATTTTCCATTCGAGGGGTTACTGCTGACGCAGTTGTGGCCTACCGTGCCTCTTTGGGTACCTCTTTAGAAAGAGCCCGCGAGTTAGTCTTGGGTTCTTCTTCTTCAAAAAGAAAAGCTTCCGAGGAAGAAGATTCTGAAGAGGATGAAGGAGATTCCCTGGTGATGAGGCCACGTGCTAGAAGAAGTGTTACTTCTGATGGTGAAGCCTCGCCTCGCCTCAT
>NW_017673648.1:65358-125590 GCF_001879085.1 Nicotiana attenuata
ACACATTGAAAAGATCTGCTATTGCTAGATTTTAGGCATTACCAGCAAAGGCAACCTCACAGTTTCAGAGGCTCCGGAAAAAAATTCTATGTTTCGTATGCTCCGGTCGTTGAAGAGCACTACATTTATCTTTAACCAGCAATTGAGTTTTTTGTTCTTCATGTTAAAAAGAGTAATGAAGTGATTGATAACTATCGAGTCCTCTTGCACAAGAATGAAAATAGTACATAGCCGCCCTTACTCAAAATGCAACCAAAGAACGAAATCAGAGAACAATGCATAAGAAATGTAATAGAAAACCTAATTGAAGAATTTTTCAAATAACTAGAGAATAAAATTTAATAACATGATAAACTTTCACTGTTGAAATCCCGTCGCTGCTCAGAGAAAACACAAATACCTAGCATATCGTCAAAGACTGAAATAAATAAATACAAGAAGTACAAGATGAAAAAAAGGATACCCAGTCGAAAATCAATATGGACAGAGGGGAGGCGTGAGAGAGCAAAGGTGTCAAAATAAAAAGGTGCTTAAAGATTGAGCTTTTCAGGTAGTGTTGAGTCTGGTAAGAGAAATCAAACGATGACTTAATATATGTAAAAACAAATTATAATTTTATCCTCACAGTGGCCAAGCATGCACATTGACTATGAGTTGCCTCTTATCCTCATTTATAGTATTAGGCTAGTTACCATGAGCCCAGGCACAACTTTCGAGCCCAACAACTATATTCAAAGCTGTAAAGTTTTCCTTTCTGCTCTATGATTATTACAGGTATATAATTTTAAAGAAGCAACATGGAGCAATTTAGAGCTAAAAGTGTCAATTTTCTGACTAATTATGTTTGCTACCCCATCTTGATTGTTGGAAAGATATAACTGTAAGTTCAAATATGGTCCGACTCTACAGTAGTACCCAAAATATAAATTTCGTGGCCCTGTAGCATTAAAATAGGTAAATGTAGTTCATAACAGGTATAGAAGAATACACTTCACAGAAAAAAATATATATAGCTCTTTGGATAACCAAAACCATACTGTACAAGATGATTAATCTTGAAGATATATACAAATCCATAGGAGACTTAGGTAGCAGTTACATCAAGCAGCATAAACAATTTCGTCGACCCTACTTTTGGCACACACTCTTAACTCCAGCTCTAGAAATGCGAGCTCGTAGTAATTGAAACAAGTAAGAAATATTCCTGCAAAATAAACAAGTTAGCAGTAATCTAGCTTCATGGGATGTGCTCTTCCATTCCTAACATATTTTGCAATGTTGGAAAAAAGGAAATATAAAGTTCAATTTTCAACTACGAACTCGGTAAGAAACACACAAACAAACATTAATCTGCAATGCTTGAGCACTGCAACTATGAAATTGCAGCGGGTGATGCAACCTCTGTTTTCAGAAAATGCTTTTTTCTGGTAAATTTAATTCTCTCACTAATTGACTTTAGCTCCTCATGAGGCATTGAGTATACAAACACTTAGTTGTATCCTACCTGGCACAAAACTAAAAGAACAATTCCACTATGGGAGCCAAATTGCCATAGCTCAAATAGAATTCAGGGGAGGTCCAATGAAACTTTTCATTAGCCATATCTGTAGTACAATAATTTTTCTGACTGTACATGTGTGTGCACTCGTTAAAGCAAAATAGGTAAACCAGGTTTTTCCTCGAATATTTATAGAAAAAGATACCCATTAACATCCAGAGTCATTTTTATTTTTGATCATCTATGTTTGAGCTAAAATAGTTTATCTTTAAAGAAATATCAGTTTTTATTATTCGACCTCACTGCTTATTCTTACTCCATATTTGTGGTGAATCAGTTGTGTTGATTATATAATAATATCACGCTTACCATATGAATATCAGTAAACTTCTTTCCTCAATATAAAAGCTGAAGATCAATTGCCTAACCTATTCAGCAACTGGATTTCATGAAACATGATATGCATTTACAAGATATATAGTTTATAAAAACAACTCTCATATCATATAAATAAAAATGCACTAAATAATGTTGATAAACTATTTATTTCATGAAATTATTACCTTTGTTGAACGAATATGATACATACAAAGTTCAAGGTATTTTTCAAGTGAATGCAATTCATCCCGTGTCATTGTTCCAGCTCCTCCTCCATACATGCAGCTAAGGAGAAGTTTTTGGATAGTTAAACTTTGTATCATTATTGAGGAAGAAATAAAAAAAATAAAAAGGGCCATATTTACCCCTCTACTATAAAATATAAGCATGAAGAGAGCGCAAATAATACAGTATAAACTGAACTCATCTGGAAGTGATCAAAAGCAAATTAGTAACAACAAATAGTCAAAGAGCAGAGCGAAACTAAACAGAAAGATAATCTTTAAGAATAAAACAGAAATACCTTCAGAGCGCATATTGCGAAAAGGTTGCGCAGTCGCGAGCGGAATATTTTTGTATTTTTCGACACTTGTGACCCACAAGAAAGCATTAAAGCCTAAAGAACAACCAAATAGTGCACAGTTATAACCAGAATGATCAAAATGTCTGCAAAGCATAAGTAGGCATGTTTACGGGCAACTTCATAAAAAAAGGACGAAGTCAATATTATGGAGTAGTTGGAACCTAGCAAATTGCAACTTGTGTACATATGAGCTGCAAACCACCTTGTTAATGGATTACCGTGGTTTTCATGCTTAGCTTTTACTTTGTCCCTTAATTAGAAAGTACTAATGGTGCTTCAAGTATTATTTGATCTTGAGGACGACTTTTAACTTTTTCCTTCCTGTTTTAAAATGATTCGAGGGCTATAAAATACTATAATTTCGAACAAATGATCACTTAAGGAGAAATAATATAATGCGGATGAGCTGAAGCTAAACGAAATACACATCAAGTTATTAATTACTATTTGTTGAGCGAAATAAATAAGTAAAGAGCTAAGATTACTAAAACGTAGAAACACATAAATAAACTTTTGCATTACTAAAATCAATTTGGAATACACTTCTACCAGTTAAAATTATCATACAATATGCTGGAAATCATCAAAGAGAAGTATGTAATCTCATGAATAAGTGCCCCTTGAAGTTTAAAATGAAGCGACCGTATTTCAAAGGTAAACTAAGGAAGCAAATTTAGACAGAACAAATGTACTCTTTGAAGTCCATAATTTTTCAAGTGGAATACAAACTTTTCTCCTTAAAAAACAGAACAATAGTCGCTGTTTTTCTTTTAAAACAATATCAGAGAAACTAACTTTTTGAACCATGCGATTACCTGGCAAGAGCGAAATCCGAGTTGTGAAACCCAGGAAGACCCAACAAACCATGCTGATATTCATGTTCTATACTTCAGAGAAATCCAGCAATAGAAACCTAAAAGAACAACCAAAAAAAGAATAGTTCAATCCTTTTCGTAAGTAGATATCTCTGTCTACCTTTTTCCAATTGCCTAATGGCATTATCAGAAAAGTATATGTGAGCAACTTCACTTGACATGTAATTCATATTCCTTCAACGATCAAAACAACAAATTCTTTGCGAAGGTAAAAAAAATTCTCATCCTGCCAGAGTACATGCAAATAACCGGCAGCAATAGCAGAAAAGGGCTACATCAGTAATTCCAAATATCTATTACAACTTAAAAGGCTCAAAGAATGGATCAAAATAATAAATAGTGAGATACATTTTTGTAGCAATCATCATTACTTAAAATTTAAAGTCAAGCAAAACTTAGAATTTAGTTATAGGATCTTTTGTGAAAACTTCAGATCTTGATATAAACTTTTACAGTCAAGATCTCTAATTAAAGCGTAGGATCTATACTTACATCTCATTGAAATCGGTTAATATCCAAGGCGAAAAATGAAAAATATTGCACATAAATAATGATATATGGTGAGCCTTAGTGATATGCAGATTTTTTTTTGTTTTAAATAGCTGATTGATTGAGATTGTATAATTGTACCTTGTTGCCAAGCGGGCAACGTATACAAAATTTATCAATAAATAAAGCGAAAGTGCTACTGATATGTGTTAAGGAATAAAGATAATGGTTCTACCATCTTGGTATTTGGTAATACCTACTCACTTTGCAAGAATAACATGGCATTGTGTGGCAGGTCTTCCCATATGGTGAGCAAGAAAGGTTTCTTCCCATAAGGTGAACAAGAAAGGTTTCTTCCTGCAAAGTTATGAATGTCAGCTGAGCGTTTTCTTATTTGATCGAGAGTAAATGACTTACTCGTCATCCATAACTATGGCCTCTTGAAATTTCTTGGTTTGATTGGTAGTGTATTTAATTATCCCACAATTTGTGACCGCTGGTAACATATCTGTTGTTATAAATAACAGAAGAAATGTAGGTAAAACCAGTGGTTAGTTCGGCAACCAAGCTTTATTTAATCTGTGAGTGTCTCTCACTTTTTCTCATTCCCTGTGGGCTCTCACATCTTAATTCTTATTCCTTAAGTCAACAATAACAACAATAGCTATCCTCGTTCCCAAGCTAGTCGAATCGACTATATGAATCTTCATTCCGTTTGAACACCTCTTATTCCTTAATCAACAGCAATAACAATAAATATACTTGTTCCCAAGCTAGTCGGGACGACTATATGAATCTTCTTGGACACCTCTTATTCCTTAAGACAGAAGAAAAATTGTTGAATCTAAAACTCATCATTCGTAAATATTTTCTACTTCTATTACAGGAACTAAAAATCATTCATAGAAGAATTACTCTGTGATAATCAAGAATTGTTCTGTTCACGATAAGATAAAGTAATTTAAAATTTAAAATTAAATTCCTCCGTCCCAAAAGAACAACATAATTTGGAGTACGAATAACAATGCATCTATGTGTCTGTTCCACCTAAAGGTGGTTGTAATTTCCTCTACAGTAATAGCGACCTAATAAATGATCTGCGCATTAACAGACTGCTTTGCTAACAGCTCTATGAGAGAATATTGACACGCAAATGTGTAGCAAACAACAAAACTATCTATGTTTGGATACTTTATCGAAAAAGCTGATTAAACTTGCAACACTAAGCAACTTTGGGGAAGTAAGCTTTCTATTTTCTAATTTCGCGGTGGTTTCTCCGATTGGTGGATACTGGATAAACTCGCCTATAGAAGCCAGTTAAACGGCAACCTTTGAGAGCAAATAATAGGAAATCCCGAGTGTACCATTTTTGTCATCCTACTCTAAAATAAAAAGTTTCCTTCCAATCTCTCCCAGATCATAGTTTTTCCATAAGATATTTTACTCCATTCGTCATCCATATTCTTAGCATACAGGGAAGGCAAATCCAATAGCAATAAAGAACACGGTCTCAAGATTCAATATCCTAATAAAAATAAAATTTGAATATTTTAAATTCTGAATCAATAGCGATCCAAGGTCAGAATCACATATACAAGAATCACATAAAAATTAGAAGCAAAAAAACAAAAAAAAAAAAGCAACATTTGAGAAAAATTACCTGGCAGCCACTTTGGTTACCTGACATTCTCCTTATTCATTTCACATGCTGATTAAAAACTCCCAAGACAGGATACAAGCAACTGCCCTTAGTGAAATACTGTTAGTACCATCAAGCTATCTGAAACATCCACAACTGCAACGTTTAATATGTACAACAATTATATGCTCTTGTCATAATTCAGACCAGCTTTAGCACTACCAAATAAAGAAACTTTCAGGCACACACTTGGAGACTAAGACAGCCAATACAATCATATTTTATGTCAAAGCACCTTCTATGAAATTAAGAAACAATAATTTCAAAGATTATCAAAAATAGTGTGTAAAATTTCTCACCTCTTAACAGCATACGGTCTTACAGTACTTCAACTTAAATTAGCCTATAACCTCTTGGTGTAATTCAGAAATTTTTAAGTCCCACCAAGCCGCATAAGTATGAAAAAAACCAAGTCTAAGAATGAAACCAACCACTTTCTTATGATGCTAGCAAAACAGAAGATGCAGAACATAATCAATTCAGCGACCTAAAATTGATTAATTTAATGCAATATCAAAGGCTTATAATTTGTAGGCGCACAACTTCCAACGAAAATGGACATAAGACCCTTCCCGTTTTACTAAGAGCACAATTTTATTGTAATCTGGTTAAGAGTCAATTAAAAATCCTTATAGCTTCTTCAGTCATGCCATTGGGGGTTAATGCCTTAGTACCTCTGTATTGAGTCGTCGTATTCCTATTCAATCTCGTTGTATTGCCAGGAAAAATAATTATTATTTATTGCTACTTTTAATAATTTACATTAAAGTAGTAATATTCCACCTATTATTTACTCCAAAAGAAAAACAGTTACAATATTTTTTCTTGCAATAAATGGATAAATTCATGCAAAAAATGAACAATCTAATTTCTAAATTTCAAGTTTACGCTCATGGTAGTGCGAAGGACAGAGGAGTATCAATGTGATGCTATTATAGCCATCTTTAAAAGAACATACCAGATTTTCCGAGAGAACATTTTATCAGACACTTTATAAGTGTCAGTACCATTCTTTCATCCTTTTTTCAGAATTAATTTAATACCAATTGTGTTGCCGTTCACCAATCAACGTCTGAGCATAAAAAAAACATAACATCACAATCATCCGAAAAGTCATCATAACAGCATCCCCAAAATAGACCCGAGGAACAATACAGTGAGTACATAAAATACATTACATAGAGTGCACCATCCATACATTACACTTACTTGGGCATATACAAACAGACTCATCACCACTCTTGAAGTACTCATTTGGAGTACGGTGCTTGTTCATATGCATTCAATGATTTCCATCAAACCCATCCGAAGCAAACTGAGCTATAAACTACTCTTCAGTATCTCTGAGTCTCTAATCAGCGGTACCCTTAACAACTAATCAATATTCGGAGACGACAAACAAAAACAGTTAAAATTCGATGTTCGAAACCCTAAAATTCACCTAAATGTCATAGTAATATGAATAGCTTCAAGGTCGTATTTGCTATTTGCAGAAAGACATCGGAATCAGATGAAGAACAAGAGGACGATGAAACAAGCACTTTGCTTATTCCTCCGCCTCTTAGGGCTGTTTTACGAAGACAAATAGCAGAAGGAAGAGGAGAACTAAGAAAGAGCGAATTGAGGTCATGAGGAACACGAGATACTCGGTGCTTCGGCAATGGAGAGAAACAGAGAGACAGAGAGCAAATGATGGAGAGCAAAACACTTTTACGTAAACGGGCCTAAGAAAATGTGGGTAATAAGAAAACCTAAGGGTATAAATGTAATTACACCCGAAAGGAGGACGACGAAGAGCAACTTTACTCCCGCTTCTAAACAGTAGGAAAAAAAAAGGCGAAATACATAAACCGCCCGTTCAAGTTGTCCTCAACGACCAGCTGAACACCCCAACTGATCCATTTACCATTTAGACACTTCAAGTGACTATTAAGTGTATCAAGTAAATACCCGAGTGCTGAAGACTCTATGCGTGAGCTACACTTGCCAATGATGTGTCAAATGAGCCAATTAAAAAATGACACGTGTAAATTGGAATAAAAAATTGCCACATAATTAAAAAAAAAGAAAATACATTAAAGATTAAATAAAAACCCTCACCAGCACTACCCCTCCCCCTTCCCCCTTCCGCCCTCCCCATTCCCCCCGCCCTTTCATCTTCTTCTTTGCATCAGTCATGTCCTTCATCTCCTTTTCTTAAATCCCTTCCCTCCAACAAATTAAAAATCAAACCAATATGAAATAACATAGAATAGCCAAAAAGAGAAACTACCGAGGGATCATTAATTGACCTCGCCGGATTATGCGACCTCCATTATCGAAAAATTATTCTCCAAGCAAATGAGATTGTTTGAATCTTTTTCTGCCTCAAAAAACAAAAACTGGACTAGTCTAGTTGGATGCCTGAACTTGAACACCTCTTCAAAATTTATTTCAACACTGCTTGTGATAACTTCTTCAGCCATGGATAACTTTGAAGACCACTAGATTTGGCGTCACTTTTTAGTCTTTGGATTTTGAGTTCTTGATTTTTCCTATAATTAATAAAGGAGAAAAATAGAAGAAATAGAGGGAGAAAAAATGGAGTAGTGGAGCCTTCACCGAAGCAATGGCCGGAATTTTGGTCGGAATTTTGTTTCAACACTGCTTACGAGGAAGAAGAAGCCTGAACTAGTTGGGTGAAAAAGATTAGAGGAAAATATAATGATATAGTGTGGGACCCACATACAAAATTTAATTTAATTTTGAAAATAAGAGAGAAAAAATCTGATAAAAGTCTCAAGCGGCCAAATGAAACTAAAATACACGTAACTTGCCATGTCAGCGTGAGGTATTTACTTGATACATTTAATAGTCATTTAAAGTGTCTAAATGGTAAATGGATCAGTTGAGATGTTCAGTTGGTCGTTGAGGACAACTTGAAGGGGTCGTTTATGTATTTCGCCAAAAAAAAATACTCTTGGGGTCGTAGGGGTAATTTGGGAAAATTACAACTGCTTTAACCTAACACACGCAGTATTCTTGTTTTACCCAATTTTGACACGTACAACCCTCAAAATGAACGCTCAGTGCATACGCTGCTTCTTCCTTCAGATTTTCACAATTGCTCAAAGCCTCTTCCAGTTTCGCTTGGAAAATGGGGAATTTCCCTTTTTTTTTTTTTTGGTTTCCCCTAGAATTTCTGTAAATTAACATAGGCATCCGATCTCAGACCTTATTGTCCAACGATTTCACTTTTGTCTCTGGATCTAAACTCTATATATCCGATCTCAGATCTTATTGTCCAACGATTTCACTTTTCTCTCTGGATCTAAACTCTATATACTCTGACAAGATAGTTCCGTCACAAATCTCAAGGTAATTTATATTTCTTGCTTGCTGCAGAGAAATGATTTATTTTAAATGAATTTATTTGGTTCTAGGTATTTTTCAGATTGTTGTTGTCCAAAAATTGTTTATATTGGGTAAATTGCTTAACCAAAAGTCCAAAATTGACAGAAGTGCTAACAGTACTCGACACAAAGGAGATGAGTTGAGTGGGAAATGTGATTTTTCACTTTAAGTCATATAGGTATTCCCTATGTCCTAATAGACTTGATTGTTTTCTTTTTTTCCCGTGTAGAAAAACCTTATTTGAATCCAATTAGTAAGGTTTCGAACATCACTCAAAAGTATATTTCTTGATCATCTTATCCACATCAAAATACTTAAAAGGTAGCTGAGTCAATTAGTAGGATTATCTCAATAACATTTTCAGTCTCATGAAAAAATCTATATCCCCAATTTATAGAATCATTAATTATTTATTATCTCATTACATAATCTAAACTCCAAAATTCCAAGAAATTCTTCATAAATTTAATCAGCTAGCCTGCCATGTCCAAAAAGATATAAATTCATGATCCGCAGCACAACTGAAATCTAGCAGATGAATTTCTGAGATTTAAATGTTAAATGTCATTTACATGGTCTAACATATAGGGAGAGAAGTCCTCACCAATTTCTTAACTATACTCCTGCTAAGTAGTCACATAAAACTGGAAAATTACAACTGCCATATACTCAGAATAATTACTCTGCAGATAAATTGATCCTATCTTCCTAGGTTTTACTTTTCACTTATCAAGGTCTTACTAATGAAAAAAAAGAAGACCGAGTCTAATGGCAGAGATGGGAAGAAGAAAAAAGCAGGAAGATTTAGGGTGTGTTTGGTACCAAGGAAAATGTTTTCCATAGAGAGGAGCTTGGGGTAGTAAGGGTATTTTGGGAATAGCAAAAGGCTTGCTTGCCCCATCCGGAGTACTTCTGGTATTTCAACATATTTTCATGCTTCAGTTATGATGTGCCAAGTACAATACTGTGAGTACCTTTTTACTTATGGGCCCCACCTGAACATTATTTCATATGTACACAAAAGTGGGCTCCACTAGCTGCCTTTTGATCCAGTTAATTTTACCATTTCATAACTAACTCTCTGCATATAAAAGTAAACTATGCTGCCTTATTTAATACTTTATATTAGAATTTTATTTTTAATGTAATTAGAGTGAACTAATATATTATCTAGAGCTCTAACAAAGAGAAATTAGAAAATACCCAGCTCAAACAGGCAATAATTGAGAGAAGCACAAGCGCCTCGCCTGCAGGATTTTGAAACTTTTGTTCCGTGCCTATAAACATGATTTGAAATTAATAGTATACTAAAAAGAGAAATTAAATTTATCCTATTTCTCCAATTATTTTCTTAAGAAGTCCAACAAGAAATCCATGCCACGTTGAGCTATTGCTATTATTTTGAAATTACACTCTCAAAAAATTATAAAGTAAATGTTAGTACTACGTTAATTATAATTAAACAAATAAAAAAGATGATATTATTGAGATTAGAGTAGCTGCGATAGAGGGGCGACTCAAGCACGTTAGTAGTCTAAAGTCAAAATTTATTTGGAGGCCTTACATTTAAAAAATGAAAAATAATTTTCCCCCAAAAAATCTATTGTTTTAACTTTTGAAAATAATAATTTTTTTAAATTATCGAAATCTTCTAATATTTGTTTTTCAAATGATAATATAGCCAACTCTTTTAATTTTTCTTGAGAATTATTGATATTGGATAAGATACTATCAATTTTAATTTGGAAAAAAAACTTCTTTCTATTGAGGCAACTATTACATTAAGTGTTAGCATTATTTTATAAGAAATATAAGTATTTAAAATAGAATTATGTCCTTTCATTTAAATGAATATGTCGATTAGAGTATTATTTTCTACTTGTTCTATTTTCTTAAACACTTTTAGTTTAGAATAAGTCTAAACCAACAGTATCAGAGTGAACTATATTTTAAGGAACATTCAAGGTTAAGATAGTATTTTTTTAAATTCTTGTCATCTAACCTCTCATATTTTACCACTAAAATTTTTGAACTGTTGAACTATTAACTTATCCTTCTAAAATTCTACTTATATATAAATACATTATTACGAATGTGGGAAAATGCACACAGGAGGTCAACATGCCTGCTTGGCAGTTGGTGTGTTTTGGTAAATTCATTTAAAATGGAGCAATGTGATTGGCCAAAAAGGTATCTTAATGTAGCTACCATATAAATTCTGAGACTTGACGAAATTGTCCCTTGCTTATCTCATCGGTGATGTATTCAAAAGCTTTCATGGAGATGTGGGTCCCATCTGAGTTTTGTTTTACATGTTGCTATCATTCTGCATATTAGCTATTTGTATTGTACCACTCATTGAAGAAATGGGGCCCATTTAAAGTTCTAAATTCTAATGCTGCTTTAATTACTACTGGGTGTAGTCTTACACTGTTATATATACGTAAATATTAGTACTACTATATAATTTAGTTTGAGTGCACTAGATGTGAATTAAAAGTTGAAAACTACATAAAAATATTTAGAATTCTAATGATCTTTTATACATATATTAAAGCATAATTTAGGTTGTCATCTTTTACGCCGAATACTTTTATTTAGAGAAAATAATATAGAAAGATACAAGGAGAGTACTTGAATTTATTTATATATAATTTATAGCTATCCAATGTAAATACATAAATGGTATAAATTTATATAAAATAAAAATTTTGTATACTTTTGTAGCTATCGATTAAATAGTTTCGGCAACAAACTAAAAGTAATCTTTGCCAAAAAAATAATTATAGACGCTATATATATATATATATATATATATATATATTCGTCGGCTATCATTTTGGAAGACTGTTTAAATTTTTCTAAAAATTAGGGGTGGCAAAATTACATCCATTTATTAACTCAATTCATTTCCATTCAAATTCAGACCAATCAGTCCATTTAATATCCTAATAAAAATCAACAAAAAGGAAAATGGTGAAAAATTTATATTGCAACATAAAGCTTCAAGAGTCATAAATACTTAGCAACAAACTTACTTTTAAGGCAACTGATATTCAATGGCATGTATGAGTAATGCCTAAGCTTTCAGAGATAAGATCCTGGACGCGGCTAAGACTGTTCATAACTTGTTAAAATTGAATTATTTGTTACTCCTTCCGTTCCAATTTATGTGAACCTGTTTGACTGGGTACGGATTTTAACAAAAAATGAAGACTGTTAGAATTTGTGGTCCTAAACAAATCCAAATGGGACCTAGAGTATTTGTGTGGTTATAAAAGCTTCCCATTAAGGGTAGAGTTGTAAGTTTAAGCTAAATTGTTACCAAATTTAGAAAGGGTTCATTCTTTTTGGAACGGATCAAAAAGGAAATAGGTTCACATAAACTGGAACAGATGGAGTATAAAATAATGACTGTAAAGTAAACAAATCGAAGACAAGTAGAGAGAGAGAGAGATTTATTATTCAACTTCAAATTCATGTACATAATTAACTTAAATCTCCTCTATTTATAGAAGAAAGGAAGTTGCTGTGTAAGCTGCTACTGCAAGCTGCTGTGTAAGCTGCTTGTAATTTGCTTGTAAGCTGCTACTGTACCAGATATAGATAATCTTCTACCGGGGCCCATGTGGAAGTTGTTTTGTATCCTTGTATGAGTTCAAATCACGGTAGTGTTTTTTGCTCTTTTGTGTGTTTTTTTGAATCAAGTTTGCATTGTATTTGATTGTACCATCTCTTTTCTTTCGGTCCGTAGCAGAATTCTGAAACAGTGGCAACATGCTTTCTTATGTACAATTGAAACTAGTATAAGATCACTCGCCCTGAAGATGCAATGGGAGCCTCCATTGGACCAAGGCTATCCGGGATGCAGAAGCAAGTGCTTGCTCTTTATAGGGGATTCCTAAGAGCAGCACGCTCCAAGCCTGTTGAGGAGAGAAGGCAAATTGAGTCAATTGTATCAGCTGAGTTCCACAAAAATTCTAAGCAAGTTGACCGTAAGAACTTTATTTATATTGAATACTTACTTCATCGTGGTAAGAAACAACTTGATCAGCTTAAAAGCCCTGATACTGTTGGATTGTCATCCTTGAGTGTTGATTCTTCACGAACTAGGAACTCATCCTCCTAGATTTTTCTTACAAAATCCACTCGTGTTCAACTTTATTGGAGTTGGTTGATTATGTCATCTCTTTTGCTAGGATTAGCATTGGGCATTCGAATGCCAAATTTTATTTACAAACACATATACTGGGATTCAGAAACATATGTACGGTGTTAAGAGTTTGTAATGTACCATTATCTAGAGTGAGAGTCATAGTTGCTGTAAGAGCAATTTAACGACCGGCAAATGATCCTTTTTAGGGAAAAGAGACTGGCAGATGGTTTTGAAACAAAGATAATTCATTTTTGATGATTTTTGTTTTGGTTCTCTTCAATAAGGAGCTTGATTATTCCAATAGTAAGAGTAAAGAGTTGGGAGCTTTTACAACATTAATAAATTCATTTGCTGGTTGTTCCTGAAGTTTACATAAATACTTGCATACAATTATCACAGTATTTCAATATTTAGATGGCATTTACGTTTTCTTCAACAGAAATGCAAGCCAAGCTTGATAGAAACAGACAGTTCAAAAGTTGTTTAGAAAAAAGTATTAACTATGCTTGAATAGTAGTGGTTGTAGTAGCTGTTAATTCCATGATGTGTATATGCGCTGTCTAACTCTGAGATCATATAGATTATGACTCGCATTTAAATGGCATGACATCTTCAGGTGTCTGGACTACCGGTCTGATCCTCACAATATTTCACATAATTGTGCACTATATTGCATCAATTATATCGTACGATCATTTCATATCGGTTCGCAAGCGACATAACTTGTTGAGATCTCATCACTTTCTTTATTTTCAGGTACCTGAACTTCTTCAGGAGTTTCATGAAATGTTATGTCGTGGGCTTTTTTAGAGCTTATTTCCTCCTTGATATGATCATTTTGATCATTTGCTCCTATCCTTTTCAAGGATTGTTATCTTTGGAACCGATTGGTCTACCATGAACCAATACTATGCTTAGGTTGTGCTAATTAGTATGTGTAAATTTTCCTCTTAATTTATATGCACTGGTAATATAAAATTTTACTTAAAATATCAAGTTATTAAAATAGTAAGTGCTTCTAAGTTTTTGACACATACATTAAGAGAATCATTTAATAGCATCAATATAATTGTTATTTAACTAAGTTATCCTTTATATCTTCTTAAATTACTCTTTGTATATACACATATCTTGTAGATCATTTATTGGTTCAAGGATAGTTAGGGAAAATACTAATTAATGCCTTCTTAAAAGAAATGAAAGATCAATTTTAATTTAAAACCATTTGCTCTATTTTGTATATATTTATTTTTCTTTTTCACGTTAGGTTAGACTCTATTTTGCTCTACTATTTTATTTTTATAAGATTTTATAGATGGGTATTGCTCACGTTAGATTAACATTAATTTACCGTGATAGAATGAAAGATCAATTTTAATTTAAAACCATAGGCTTCCCTTGTTTACCAAAAAAAAGACTCTAATTTTATTTTATAAAATTTTAAAAATAAATATGCTAAAGTTAGATAATAAAGACATATTAGTTTTAATTAAAAAGAAACTGCGAATAATGTATTTTTGATTTACTATGAAGTTCATGTTTGAGAAGGAAAACTTTGAGACTACATGCGCCCATAATATAATCTAGACGCGATATTTATAAATTTGTGAGAATGCGAAAGTAAAATTTTATATAATTCCAACTTCAAATAATTCTTTTTTCACCTTTTCTGATGATATCTTAAATGGAATTCACAGTAAATAATCATTCTCCATATACAACTGTAAATAAATAAAATCTACTAATAATATAATCTAACTTTAAGATATTTGTGTTAAACTCATACATATTGCTAAATATTCTATTATTTTTTTCTTATTCAAGTATGTAACGACCCGGCCGGTCGTTTTATGAATTTCATCCTCGTTTTCCTCATTTTTGCTTCTTATTGTCTTGTTCAGCTGTATTATATGTTATCGGGTCGATTAGTTCGGGTTCAGAGAGGTTTTGGTAAGGTTTGAGACATTTAGTCTCTTTTGAGTAAGCTTAAGTTGGAAAAGTAACCGGATGTTGACTTATGTGAGAAAGGGTTCGGATGTGAATTTCGATGGTTCGGATAGCTTCAGGAAGTGATTTGGGACTTAGGAGCGTGATCAGAATGTGTTTTGGAGGTCCGGAGTAGATTTAGGCTTGAGTTGGCGAAATTGGAATTTTGGCGCTTTCCGGTTGATATGTGAGATTTTGATATAGGGGTCGGAACGGAATTCCGAAAGTTGGAGTAGGTCCGTTGTGTCAATTGTGACGTGTGTGCAAAATTTCAGGTCATTTCGACGAGGTTTGATAGACTTTTCGATCGAAAGCGGAATTCGAAAGATTTTTGGAACCTTAGGCTTGAATTCGATGTTATTTGGTTGATTCCATATTGTTTGAGGTGTTTTGAAGATTGGTATAAATTTGGATAGTGGTATATGACTTGTTCGTGCTTTTGGTTGAGGTCCCGGGAGCCTCAGGGTGATTTCGGATGGTTAACGGGGAGTTTGGAGTTGGGAATTTGCAGCTGAAGCTGCTGAGTTTGCTGTCATAACCGCACCTGCGGCTTGGAGACCGCAGGTGCGAGCCCGCAGAAGCGGAAGTGAAGTCGCAGATGCGGCCAAGAGAAGGAAAGGCTGGAGCCGCAGATGCGGAAATTGGGCGCACCTGCGAAGGCGTAGGTGCGAGAAGGTGATCGCAAGTGCAGTGGCTGGCGGATAAGTGAAAAACCGCAGATGCACACCTAGGACCGCGGATGCGGGTTCGCAGGAGCGATAATTGGACCGCAGATGCGATTTTGCTGGGTCAGAACATATATATTTCGCCCTTCGCGAATTTGGGCTATTTTTCATAACATTTCAAACGGGAGGAAGCTTTGGAGAGCAATTTCAAGGGAGATTTTCAGAGGGATTCATTGAGGTAAGGTCCTTGGTTCCTAAGCTCGTTTTTATGGGGATTTTTATCGTTGTTAGCATGAAAATTTAAGGGAAAATCAGTGGTAAATTGGAGGTTAGGGCATGGTTAATTGGAGAGCTTTGAGTGGTGATTTGAGGGGTCATTTGAGGTCCGATTTTGGTATTCTTGGTATGTATGAACTCGTGAGAGTGTGAGGATTCTAGTTTTGTGATTTTTATCGGAATCCGAGGCGTGGGCCCGAGGGGCCGGATTTTGACCAATTTCGGGATTTTGATGTAATTTGATTATTTTCGAGTGGGCTTTGTTCCCTTAGCGTATTTTGATGGCTATATACTGATTTTGGTTAGATTCGGAGCTTTTGGAGGCCGAGTCGAGAGGAAAAGGCGTCGCGGGCTAGGATTTGGCTTGGCTTGATGTAAGTAACGCTTCCAAACTTGGTTCTGAGGGTTTGAAACCCCGAACTATGTGTTCTATGATTACTGTTGAGGTGACGCAATGCTAAGTGACGGCGTGTGGGCGTGCACCGTGAGAAATACGTCCTGGATCATTCCATGGCACCGCTTAGCTACTCTTTTATGTTGATATTGTGTTGTAATCATGTGATTAAGTTGATAAGCTGCAAATCATGCTAAATATCATGTTAAGGCTTCACGCCGATATTGTTGAGACCCGAGAGGTCGTTTCTTGCTGTCATGTCATTAATTCATGTACATTTTATACTCAGTCCTGTTCATGCATATTATATCATGCCTCAGTCTCGATTATTGCTATTTGACATATCATATCATTGTTCGGGCTTGTATCATGACATCTTAGCCCATGTGTGTGAGACTGGAGAGTATTGACTGAGTGAGGCCGAGAGTCGGATATTGATTGACACTATGGGATCGGGTGTCACACCTCCTTTTTCTACCCCGAAAGGGAAGTATAAGGGAGTTTTTTCAATTAAAGTGATATTATTCGAAATGAGATTATTTTTTTTTTCAGAGTCGCCACTTGGAATAGTTTATTTGGTGTCCCAAGTCACCGGTTTATTTTAAAATCCCAAATCGAGGAAATTTCGACTTTATTTTAAAGTTTGCGAACCATAAATTCTAAGTAAGGAATTATGTTAACCCGGGAGAAGGTGTTAGGCATTCCCGGGTTCCGTGGTTCTAGCACAGTCGCTTAAACTTTTAGTAATTGGCCTATTATCTGATTTATTACATATTTTAAACCTATTGTGCACTTTTTTAAATTTTATAACCGCTTTTAATTATTTAAAACCGCTTTTTAGGATTTATGGAATTTATTTTTCTTGAACAAGTTACGATTGTCGTAAACTTGTTTGTTTTTTAACACACCGCAAACCACGCTACATGAAATGCACCCGCGATTCGTGATATGTTTTTTTTATTATTATTCGAAGTTGTTATGATCGGGTCACATGAAATGCACACCCGAATTGGGGATTACGTATCGAGACTATGCCACGGGAGCCGTACCTATAGTCACGATAATTTATTATTAATCGCGCAAAAAGCAAGCTACGATGTTCGTGATTTATTGCCTAAACTTGTTTGATTTTAATAAAAAAAAAATTACCTTTGCCTAAACTATAATTCATATTAGTACATGACCTATGTCCAAAAAAGAAAATTACTCCACCGTCATGGTTAAAAGCATCACCAAACAGTTCTAAATATATGCTACTACAGTCTAGTACTAAAGTGAAGTTAGCTCTGCCCCGTTATTAGGTAAAGTTCGAAATTTATTAGTAAAATTTCACAAAGAATTAATTTGATGGTAGAGAATATGTAAAAGTAGGGGTGTATATAGGTCGGGTTGGTTCTGATTTTTTAGTTACCAAGCCAAACCAATGGTGTCGGGTTTTTAAATCTATAAACCAAACCAAACCAACAAAGTCGGGTTTTTTAATCTTGGGTTTTCCGTTTTTCGGGTTTTCGGATTTTTGTCCGGTAAACTCTTCATAGCACAAAATATGTAACTTGTGCTCCAACTATTTCTTTAGTATTAATTTGAATTTTGTTTGAGTTATTATATTTATGGGATATAAAATTTATTTACCATTCAAGGATGTTATATCCAAACTTGAAATAATACATTAAAAGATAAAATTGTGAAAAAAATTCAAAAATTATTTATAAATTACATTACAATAAATATTTATATGTATAAAATATTTTTACAAATTGTAAAAATGTACTACCCAGTCGGTTTGACTTATATGGTCGGATTTTATTCTCAGCACCAAATCAAATCACAATCGAATTTTTTTTCCGGGTTTGAAACTTAACTATTGAAACATATTGAAACTTAACTCAGACATCGCAAAATAAATATTCCTTTTGGACGCAAAAACAGTCTAATAGTGATACTAAATAATTGTGAAGCATTTCATCTTAAAGATTAAATCCACCATTTAGGTGTATCATTCATACCCGATTTTGATAAAGCGTTCAAAGAGCAGTTTGGTGCAAAAAACTCCGCTATTTGTAAAGTAAAATAAATTGGATGACATTAAATTTATTGTACGCAAATTTACAGTTTATAATATGGTAGGTCACAATTAAAGTTGTCTCCACATGACTTATAGGTTACGGGTTCAAGCCGTGGGATCAACCACTGATCAAAATAAACTGCCTACATCATACACTTTAAAATGCGAATTTTTCTTGAACTCCGCATGATCGCAGAATATTTCGCGCACCAGACCGCTCAGAATGCGTTCAGATATCAACAAATCAAAACATCGGAATCATATTATGTAAGCTCATGGGGCCTGCTTTCACTTTCTTGTTCTAACTTTTTGCTTACAAATTATTGCTTACTTGTGAAAATGCCACCATGCAATCTTTTCTGATTATCCCGACGTTTCGCGTATTGATTGGGTCATAAGCAGTTTTATTTTATTTTAGTATAATAAAAAGGCAGAATATTCTAATAGATAACCGTATTTGTTTCTATTTGACATCCCGGTCTCCTTACTCTATAAAGTTTCAAGTGGACACCTGAACTTGATCAAATATATTATTTTATGCCCCTCCGACCGTTGACCCAACTTACGTGGCATTGACTAAATTGAGCTGGACAATATGCGTGTAATGCACGCGAATGAAGAGAGTGAGCACCGTAATTTTGATTTAAAAGATTAAAATAAGAAGAAAAAATAAAAAAAGAGGCAGAAATTAAAGTTAAAAAAAGAGAAAGAAAAATAAAAAAAGGCTGAAGAGTCCTTCCTCCTCCCTCGTTAGTACCGTCCGTTCCCCATCCCCCATTTCTCTTCTTCTTCCCCTCCATTCTCCTCTTCCTCTTCTTCTTTCTCCCTCCATTCTTCCAGTGGAGTTCAAATGAAACCTATGAAGATTCAATTGATTTTCTGTTTTAGCTACTTATAAGTGTGGGATTTGACTTCAGTTGGTTCCACTGGGCTTTGTAAATAAGGATTTCAACTTTCTTCGATTGGGTATAGATTCTTGATGAGTCTCGTTTAAATTTGTTGTAATCTTCAAGTTTGCACTGGAACTCTCTACGGGATAGTGACTTAAAAAGGATAGTGATTATTAATCATTGAATAAATAATCAAGTTTCTTCAAATTGAGTAAACATATTTGATGGGTCTTAATTATTTATCTGTAATTTTGAAGTAAATATGTAATGGAACTCTCCATCAATGATGTGACCGAAGAAATGTGCTTTTCATGAAGGAAAAATAAAGTAGATGAAGGAGTAAAATATGAAAAGAAATTATATAGTTTTTAAATAATATGAAAAAAGTAAATTATTATTTTATCATGAAAAATCTGACGGGGACACTGATATGTCATCCACGTCAAGCAAGTGAGCAACACACAGCTGTGGAGGTGTTTAGAATATCATATTTGAACAAGTTCAGGTATCCACTTGAAACTCTATAGAGTAATGGGGCCGGGATGTCAAATGAGAAGAAATACAAGTGTCTATTAGGCTATTATGCCTAATAAAAATATTAAAAAAACACTATACTATGCTCAAGTTACATCCATCTAGATCTATATTTGTGTAAATTGAAAATATATGGAATCATTATATATATATAATATTGATAATGACCTAGTTTGACTTATGTTCTATAGCCATGCCGGAGCCAGCTTATGCTAAATGGTGTCACTTTTTCGCCTAAAAATTACACTATTTAATCAGGTGAAAAAATTTATTTTTATGAATATATATTATATGTTGATTACGCTTATTTTTTTCAAGTGTGTTTACTTTTTCATATTTTGACACCCCTTAATAAAATTTCTAACTCCGCATTGGTGAACTGTGTCACGACCCGGATTTCCCACCCTCGGGGGTCGTGATGGCGCCTATTCGAAGAAGCTAGGCAAGCCACAAATCATAAACTCCTAATTCCTTTATTTTAAATCCTTTTTATCATTCATAACAACAAGCGATAAATATTTAAATAACAGCGGAATATGAAATTAAAACGGAAGACTTAAATTATATAAGCTGAACAAAATGCGGAAATCAACATGTGCTTCTACCCAAGAACTGGTGTCACAACATCCACGGACTACTAAGAGTACTAAATACAATCGTTTGAAAGAAATATAACACTGTTTGTCTCGAAAACATGAGATACAGAATGAAATATAAGATAGAGGAGACGCCGGGCCTGCGGACGCGTGCAAGGCCACCTCGGAGTCTCGGTGGATTGAAGGCTGGCTCCCGAGCTACTGCTGCTGTCCGGGACCTGGATCTGTGCAAAAGAGCACAGAGTGTAGTATCAGCACAACCGACCCCATGTGCTGGTAAGTGCCTAGCCTAACCTCGGCGAAGTAGTGACGAGGCTAGGACCAGACTATCAAACAAACCTGTGCAGTTATATAATATACAACGGAAAGTAAAGCAGGTATAAGCAAGTAAGGATGGGAGGGGGAAACATGCTTCGGGGAATAACAGGTAAAACAGAATATCAAGAGAACCATAAAGGAATCAAAATCCAACCACTAGCAAGAATAAGGAAAACAAAGGCAGATTTCACTTTCTTTTCACATCTTGTTGCAGGCGTGCAACCCGATCCCATTTCATTACATCTCGTGGTAGGCGTACCACCCGCTACCATTTCATTATATCTCGTGGTAGGCGTACCACCCGCTCCCATTTCATTATATCTCGTGGTAGGCGTACCATCCGCTCCCTAATCATATTGTTGCGGCGTGCAACCCGATCCATATATATAATAATGTTGCGGCGTGCAACCAGATCCATATATATAATATTGTTGTGGCGTGCAACCCGATCCATATATATAATAGTGTTGCGGCGTGCAACCCGATCCATATATATAATATTTACAATTATAACAAGAGTCCCAACAAGGGATCAAAAGGTCTACACTATCCCGACAAGGGAAAAAGAAACAACTATAACCAAACTTGTTACAACACTTAACTACCTCAGCTATAACCATAATCCTTACCTAACACAAAGAATCATCAACCTAAGTATCCGTAATATCAATGAAGAACACAATACAAGGGAACCACAACTCAACAATAGCCCGGCAAGGGGGCAACATAATGATCTCTTCTCTTTCTCACTTTTACTTCACAATTCACTTCATCACTCGAGCCACTGCTCTAGAGGTTCAATTATCACTTATGTTTTCACCATTCGTTATACAACTGGAGCCAACGCTCCTCAACGTTCATAGGTCACAATTCTTTTCACAACTTTACACAACAAATAGAAATTTTCACCAAGGCATGAATAATACAACAAAATCATGGAAATCACAATATAAGACTCACGGTCATGCTCGACACCGACGTATAGACACTCGTCACCATGCCTATGCATCGTACTCAACAAGAAACAAATAGCAAATAGAACGCAACTCCTAATACCTCAAGCTAAGGTTAGACCAAACACTTACCTCGATGCCTTGAACACAACTCAAACCTCAATTATAGCTTTAGCCCTTGATTCCACCGCCAATTCGCCGTATCTAATCACAAATTTCTTAATTACATTAATAAACACTAAATGAATCAACCCCAATGCATGAAAATGAATTTTCCAAAGTTTTACCCAAAAAGCCAAAAAATCACCCCCGGGCCCACGTGGTCAAAACCCGAGGTTCGAACCAAAACCGGATTACCCATTCCCCTACGAACTCAAATATATAATTTGTTTTAAAATCGGACCTCAAATTGAGGTCCAAATCCCCAATTTTTGAAAAACCTAGGTTCTACCCAAAACACCCAATTTCCCCTATGAAAATCTTTGGTTTTAGGTTGAAATCATGTTAAAGGATGTTAATGATTGAAAGAAATGAGTAAAAACTAACTTAAAATTGGTTTGGAAGAAGACTTGTTCTTGGAAAATCGTCTATGTGTGTTTGGGTTTGAGAAAATATGAAAAATGGGGTTCAAAATCGTTTAAGTATAAAAATTGTAGGTCTCAGTTATGGGAAATGCGAACAGGGGTTCGTAATTGCGAAGCCCGACCTGCTGATGTGGGAATTGCGAAGATATAGTTCGCATTTGCGAACACTGATGGAATCCTTGACTTTTGCATTTGCGAGAGTCTGGTCACAATTGCGAATTCGCTTTTGTGGTGGTGAGGTCGCATTTGCGACTCATGCTGCCAGTCCCCTCCTTCGCATTTGCGAGTGGTTTGTCGCATTTGCGGGCTCGCAATTGCGAGCCTAGCTTCGCAAATGCGAAGCCTGCAGGTCAGTTAATACCAGAAATTTTTAAGTTAAAAAATGCAACCCGTGGCCTAACCAAAACTCACCCGAGCCCTCGGGGCTCCAAACCAAATATACACACAACCTCAAAAACATCCTACGGACTTATTCGTGCGATCAAATCGCCAAAATAACATCATAAACTTCGAATTAAACCTCAAAATCCATGAATTCTTTCAAACTTCATAAAACATCAAATTTTCCAATTTAGGTCCGAATCACGTCAAACGACGTCCGTTTTTCACCAAATTTCACAGAAACATCTTAAATCATATATAAGACCTGTACCGGGCGCCTGAACCAAAATATGGGCCCGATACTAACATGTTTTAATCAAATTTCATTTCCAATTTCCTTAAACAATTTAAGAAAACAATTTCTTTCAAAAATTCATTTCTCGGGCTTGGGACCTCAGAATTCGATTCTGGGCATACGCCCAAGTCCCATATTTTCCTACGGACCCTCCGGGACCGTCAAATCACGGATCCGGGTCTGTTTACCCAAAACGTCGACCAAGGTCAAATTTATTCATTTTAACATTAAAACTTAGCATTTTTTCACAGAATCTCATATTTAAGCTTTCCGGCTACGCGCCCGGACTGTGCACGCAAATCGAGGCAACTCTAAATGAGGTTTTCAAGGCCTCGGAGACACAGAATTTAATTAAAAATAGGTGATGACCCTTTGGATCGTCGCAAACTGTGACCTTCATTCAATTTTCTTGCTGAAAATAGCATGGGCTAGCCAGTTTTCCAACTAGTAACCAAAAAATAGTCAGCGTTTGTAAAATCACTAAAAAATAACTACTATTTTATGCAGAGATAAAATCTGGAAAAAAAATACTCTAGCTGAAACACGGAAAGTTCCAACATAATACTGAATTTTGGAGCTCCTACATATAAACTTCCAGCATATTATGTTGGAACTCCAGCACATTTCCGGATTTTAAGGGTGTTTTTGTTTAGAATTTATCTTTACATGAAAAATTAGCTAAATTTCGATTATTTTTAAAAGAGGAAATTTAGAAACCACTACCTATAGCAACCATATACATAATTACTTCCTATAGATACTGTTTAGTTGTTATGCGACCATATTTGTTGTATTCGCACTATTGTATTCATGAATACAGTAGCAGAATTTGCCTATAAAATAGGAGAGTCCAGTTGTGAGATTGTATTCGCGCTACTGTATTCATGAATACAGTAGCGGAATTCGCCTAAAAAATAGGGGAGTCCGGCTGTTTAATAACGAAAAGAGGATCAATTAGCGTGCATCACCCTAATTTAACTCAACAAAATTATTTCTACATAAATTTCACTGCTACTGTATTGTATTCCCTGTATTCACGCGACTATATTTATAAATACAGTGAGGTAATCAAGAAATAGAGTGTCTACCGACCAAGCAAAATACTGTATATATTGTATTAAAATAAAAATGGAGACGAACAAAAATCCGGCCCTCAATCTTTCACATATGTTGACTTGTTTTATTTTCTATCTTAAAGGTCGTATCAAATTAAGCAATTTACTGTTAAAATTAAGGCTGCATTTGAGAGTTAATGGAGGGTCTAAATGAGTCTCAAAACTTCAGTAAGACCACTCTTCACTGATGTTACGGGTAGAATCAGGTTATACAATGCATAGTGAAACAATATACTTTGTTCACGTTGGGCCCGGGCTTTGCCCAGGCTACCCCACTAGTATTTGAATATGAAGAAATTAAAACCAAAAAAATAAGGAATTTTACATTCCTATGCCACATAGGAAACCTTATTACTCTCAATGTTTAAGGTTTGACTTAATTACACTTAGTATACCAAAGTACCAATTCTATACCATAGTGTATTTTAAGGGTACAATTAATGCAGCGTATATCCCTCCTTAATTCAAGGTACCGTATATCCCACCCCTCCCACGTTTCTCTCTCCCAAACCCTCACCCTCACCCACGTTTATGTACTGTGATTAAAGCGCTTGCCTTTTGCAGTTTTCTTGTCGCCTCTGCCACAGTAAACTGAAATCAAATGCATAAGAATATCATTATCCCGAATCAAATTGAATAGTAGTAAAAGAAAAAATTCAATATTTGGGTGGTTTAATAATTGTAAGGTTAAAAATTATGGTTTTACAAGTGCTCCATACTCAATGGAAGGTTTGCAAAGGTGACATTCGAAGATTCTGATGCTGAAGAAGTTGCTGAAACTGAGGCGCCGGATATGGAAAGAGAACGAGAGAAAGATAGATTGAGAGATAGAGCCATAGGAACTGCCCCAAGTAACGACGACGCCATTGCAGTTGAACTGATAAAGTTCAAATGGTAAAAATAGTGAATTAGTTTCATTTCCAATAGGACACGTGCATACACGAAATATGCCATCAATTTCATAGTCCCAATTCTCAAATAATATCAAACGCTATAATCTATTGCAATATTTCTTATTTTTATCACAATAATTGTATTTTTTCATAAGATTTTGTAGAAGTTTTAGTCGTTTTGAATTTGTGAAAACAGAACACAATGCATCTACAATCAGAATACAAATAATCTACAATTCATCTACAAAATATCTACAAACTGGGTATATTGAATTTTAATATCCCAATTCCCATTCGATTGTAGTTTAATTGGGATTTTTGACATAATTGCGTTTTTTGCAGAAGATTTGTAGAAGTTTTAGTCGATTTTGATTTGTGAAAACAGAAAACAAAGCATCTACAATTAGAATACAAATAATCTACAATTTATCTACAAAATATCTAAAAACTGGGTACATTAAATTTTTATATCCCAATTCCCATTCAATTGTAGCATAATTGTGATTTTTGACATAATTGCGTTTTTTCAGAAGATTTGTAGAAGTTTTAGCCGTTTTTTATTTGTGAAAACAGAAAGTAAAGCATCTATAATTAGAATACAAATAATCTACAATTTATCTACTATTTCTGCAATATGTCTTCTTCTTCTTCTTCTTCTTCTTCTTCTTCTTCTTCTTCTTCTTCGAGTTTCAATCTGAATTTCAGTCAAAACAAAGTCTAATCTTCACCAAAACCCCTCAAAATTGAGATATAAACTCCAAACCATATTCCCGATTATTTTCAACAACACCCAATCCAAACAAATAATGATTTTTGAAAACCCAAATTTGAATTCAAAGCTTTCAAGCTTTTTAATGGCTGTCAATGGTGGAAAATATCTGGAAGAATATTTACTTCCATAATTGTAGCGCCTAAATAGGAATATCTGGAAGAATATTTAGTTCCAGATTTGTAGCGCGCCTAATTAGGAAGGAATCAACTCCTAATAATGGTATTTAATGAATGGTATATATTTTGTAGAATAACTGTGAACTTGGCGGGTAAATATGAAACTATGCACATTTTTGGTAATAAGGTTTCATATATGGTATAGGAAGGAAAAAATATCAAAAACTAATTAGGAATAGAACTCTTTTTTCTCTTTTTCCTTTTTGTTAGGTCGTCTTTAGTTTAGTGAGTTTTTAGCCAGGGAAGTGCGATAGTCCCGACTCGCGAGGGTATAATAAGATAGTTAGAATCAACATCATTAATCAGAAGTTTTAAGTTTATTTACTTGAATATGAGAATTTTTTAATAGAAAATGTGTATTATTTGTATCGGATTAGTTAAAGAGAATCAACTAAAAAGCTTTTTAGAAGTTCTGATAAACTCGAGAGTGTTCTTTTTATTTTGCACATGCCAGATCATAAATTAGTAATTTATGAAACTGGGGAGCCATCTGCTCCGGCGTGCGAGTAGCCCAACTGGCTGAGCTGTTGGAGTCTGAAACTGGGGAGCCATCTGCTCCGGAGTGCGAGTAGCAGGAGTCTGGGTTCCTCCTCCAACCTGAGAGACGGCTGGTGCCACAGGAAGCAAGTCTGCCTGGGCGACACTCTCCATAAGGCCCACTAGACGGACCAGAGCATCATGAAGTACTGGGGTGGCGATCAACCCCTCTAGGACCTGAGCTGGCCCTACTGGAATTGACTGGGCTGGAACCTCCTCGTCAAGCTCAAACTGAGGCTCCGCCGCTGGTGCTGCTTGTGACGACCCGACCCGTCGTCACGAGAGTTACCGCCCCGTTTTTCCCATTCTATGCCTCTTCATGTTTAATTATCGGCATTTGTTGTGTTAAGGTTGATTTGGATTGGTTTTGGTAGGAAATGAGACACTTAGTCTCTTTAAGGAAGATTTGGTTTGGAAAAGTCAATCGGATGTTAACTTATGAGTTAGAAGGCTCGGATGTGATTTCCGGTGATTCGGCTAGCTTCGGGGGATGATTTGTGACCTAGGAGTGTGATCGGAAGTAATTTTGGAGGTCCGGTGTAGAATTAGGCTTGAATTGGCGAAGTTAGTATTTTGGCGAATTCTGGTTGATAGGTGAGATTTTGATCCGAGGGTCGGAATGGAATTCCAAGAGTTGCAGTAGCTTCGTTAGGTGATTTGGGATGTGTGTACAAAATTTCAGGTCATTCGGAGGTGAATTGGTTGGGTTTTTGATCGAATGCGTATTTCGGAAGTTTTTGAAGAACTTAGGCTTGAATTCGATGAGAAATGATGGTTTTAGTGTTGTTAGAGGTGTTTTGATGATTGGAACAAGTTTGAAAGAGGTTTTAGGATATGTTGGCATTTTTGGTTGAGGTCCTGGGGCCTCGGGTGTGTTTTGGATGCCCAACGGGTCATTTTTGGAACTTGTTGGATTGCTGAACTGCTGGTATCTGGTTTCCTTTTTCGCGAACGTGAGCGGTGTCTCGCGAACGCGAAGAGGAAAAATGGGGGGCTGAGATTTGGCCTTCGCGAACGCGAAGGATGAGACGCGAACGCGAAGGAGGGGAACAGTGTGCTACGCGAACGCGAGTGGGCAATCGCGAACGCGTAGAAGGAGTTTGGGCCTGGAGTCAATTGGCCTACGCAAACGCGAGGCATGCTACGCGAACGCGAAGGGTCTGGGGAATTTGGCCTTCGCGAACGCGAGAGTGGTCTCGCGAACGCGATGAAGGTTTTCCAGGCCTGGGCAGAATATTTTAAAACATTTCATCCGCGAGCCCAACCCATTTTTCCACCTATTTTGGACATTTTGAGTAGCTTTTGGACCGGGGTTGAGAGAGTTTCAACTGGATCGATTGAAGGTAAGTTTTATGATTAAAAACATGATTTTATTGTAGAATCATCCTTGAAATTCATGAGAATATAGCCAAACTGTAAGAAAATTAGGGCTTGAGTTTGAATTCTTAAATTTGAGATTTTGAGAGGCCATTTGTGGTCCGATTTGAGGAGATTTTAGGTATGTAAAGACTCGTGGCGAGATGAGGGAATCCACGGTGATGTTTAAATTTACTGATTTTCAGAAGTGGGCCCGGGCTCGGGTTTTTGCTAATTTTGGGATTTCAATGTTTTTTGTGTTTGCGACTCTGGGTATTGTCCATTGCATATTATGACGTATCTTGTGGTTTTGGTCAGATTCGACGCACGAGAGGTGATATTCGAAAGCCAGGGGCATAGCAAGCTAGACTTGTGCCAGCCTGTAGGTTAGTAATAGATGTAAAATTGTGTTGAGGTTTGAAACCCGAATTTTGCACAACGTAGTGCTATGTGAGGTACTTGCACCGAGGATAACGGCGTGGGGTAGATCACCGTGCGGGATTGTACTGGTCCGTCCGTTTATAAAATTACACCTAATTGATTTGAGTTTTTGTGATATCCTTATAAACAATGGATTAATTTACATAATTGGGCTTCGTGCCAACTACTTGAATCCTTCAGGATTATTTTTTTTACTGTTTTTTACATAATTCTAGAATTGACTCAGTCCTGGTATTTAACACTGTTTATTCAAACTCAGCATTTTTCTAAAAAGTAAAACTAAAGTAATATTTTTAAATGAAGTTTGGGCTGAATACTTTATACTACTTGCATGTCCGAAATATGATTATTGATCTTATGGAATTGAGTATGGGATCGGAGACTACACGTCTCTGCGCAGTGGTATGATATATGATATTGATTATAAGACCTTGAGGGCGTTTTGATGCCACGATATGGCTTATTATTGCGCTTGGGCCGTAAGGGGCCCCTCCCGGAGTCTGCACACCCCCAGTGAGCGCCGTCGACGTTAAATAAATGGAGCGGGCTGCACGGCCGCAGCGGGGTACTGGAGGTACCGGTTTATGTGTTGCATTGCATATTTAAATTGTCATTTATTCTTGTTCTGGTGTGACTTTATTATAATTGTTTTCACTGTTTACTGTATTATGCTAGTGGTTCACGTTGTTGTATTTATAGCTTTGCTTTGTGTTTATTTAGGATTTCTTATCCTCAGACTTTATTTATATTTATTACTTTCTGAGTTGGAAGTACTCACAATACTCCCTGCACCTTGTGTGCAGATTCAGGTGTACCCACTGAGGCTGAGTGAGATCTTTCTCTGCCTAGCATCACATTCGGGAGATTCAAGGTAGCTGCAAATTGGCGTTCGCAGTCCTGATCTTCCTCCTATTTTATTTATCCGTTTTCCACATTTCTAGAGAAACATTATGTAGTAGGTTAATACTCATGCATTAGAGGCTCAGACTTGTGACACCAGATCTGTGGGCTAATTAGTATTTTATTTTGGGGTTTTCGGAGGTTAGAAATTATTTCAGAGATTCCGTATTTAAATTGTTATTTTTACTTGTGAATATTTATTTATCCATCTAGGTTATTTGGTTAAGGTTGTATAAATGGTCAGGCTTGCCTAACAGTGTGTTGGGCGCCATCACGACCGGGGTTTGGGTCTTGACACTGCTGCTCGAGCTCTGGGCTGAGCTCTGCCTTTACCTCAGGCCCTAGCACGGCCTCGGCCTCTGCCCCTCGCAGGAGTTGCTGCTGGGGGCTCGGGCTGCTGGTCAGCTGATGAAGCGGTACGTGTTATCACAATCTGCGAGAGAACATAGTAGAATTTCAATCAGCATTGAGAAATCAAATCGCACGACAGGAAAGAATAGATGTGAAGTTTTTCCTAACTCTGTAGCCTCTGGGGATAAATACAGACGTCTCTGTACCGATCCCTTAGACTCGACTAAGCTTGTCCGTGAATTGTGAGACCTAAGTAACCTAAGCTCTGATATCAACTTGTCACGATCCAGATTTCCCACCCTCGGGAGTCGTGATGGTGCCTACTAGTGAAAGCTAGGCAAGCCAACTATTCCGATTGAATTACACTTTTTCAAGTCTTTAAGTCTTTATAATTTCCAAACATCATATCAAAACAGAGGAAATAAAAATATCAATAACAATGCGGAAGACAAAATCTGATAATTTAACTTAATACAAACTGCGGAAGTCTAAATACAACTCTACCTAGAATTTGGTGTCACAATTTCAGAGACTGTCTAAGAATACTACAAGTAAGGTCTGAATAGAAATACACGAATCTGTCTCTGAATAAGTAAAAATAGAAAGAAATGATAGAAGGAGACGCCAAGGCCCGCGGACGTCTGCAGGATTACCTCGGGTCGCCTGTTGGACTGAAGGCAGCAACCACACTGCGGTCCAAACGCTTCGGTACCAGTATCTGCACATAGTGCAGAGTGCAGTATCAGCACAACCGACCCCATGTGCTGGTAAGTGCCTAGCCTAACCTCGGCGAAGTAGTGACGAGGTTAGAACCAGACTACCAAACAAACCTGTGCAGTTAAATCATATACAGCGGAAAATAAAAGCAGATATTCACAGTAATGATGGGAGGGGGAAAAATATGCTGCGGGGAGTATCAGATAACAACAGAATACCAAAGAGGTGTGTAAAGAAACCAAAATTCATTTACTAACAATAATAAGAAAACAAACACGGTATTCACTTTCATCCCTTTCTTGTTGCAGGCGTGCAACCCGATCCCATTTCAAATATTACCGTGGCGGCGTGCCACCCGATCCCATTTCATATATCTTGTTGTAGGCGTGCAACCCGCTCCCATTTCATATATCTCGTTGCAGGCGTGCAACCCGACCCCATTTCAAATATCACTGTGGCGGCATGCCACCCGCTCCCATTTCATATATCTTGTTGTAGGCGTGCAACCCGATCCCATTTCCAATGTCACCGTGGCGGCGTGCCACCCGCTCCCATTTACATATCAACATCAATCACAAAGAATTCCGGCAAGGGCACAAGAGTACAACGACAATATCCCGGCAAGGGAGGCAATATCGTACACAATAACATCCCGACAAGGGAGACAATGTCATAACAAGAACATCCCGGCAAGGGAGACAATATCATAAACCATAACATCCCGGCAAGGGAACCAACAATGATAACCAACATATTAAGCATGAACAAATCATAACAGAGTCACAACAACTGCAATATGAGACTCACGGGCATACTTGACACCGGCGTATAGATACTTGTCACCATGCCTATACGTCGTACTCCACGATTAGCACATAGCAAATAAGACACAACTCCTAATCTCCCAAGCTAAGGTTAGACCAAACACGTACCTCGATGCCACGAACACAATTCAAGCCTCAACTACCGCTTTACCTCTTGATTCCACCACCGATTCTCTTGTATCTAGCCACAAGTTACTTAACTATATCAATAAATGCTAAATGAATCAATTCTAATGCATGAAAATAGGTTTTCTAAAGTTTTTCCCAAAAAGTCAAAAATCGACCCCGGGCCCACATGGTCAAAACCCGAGGTTCGAACCACAACCCGATTACCCATTCATCCACAAACTCAATTATATAATTTATTTTGAAATTGGACCTCAAATCGAGGTCCAAATCCCCAAAATTGGAAAATCCTAAGTTCTACACAAAACACCAAATTCCACCATGAAAACCCTAGATTTTAGGATGAAATCTTGTAAAAAGAAGTTAAGGAGTAAAATAGATGAGTTAAAAATCACTTACTTGTGTTTTGGGGAAGAAAGAGTGTTTTGAAAATCGCCTCTTATGTTTTAAGGTTTTGAAAATTGTAAAATAGCTGAAGAGTCCCGTTTATATACTCCTCTCAGACCCTCACCGCGGACCGCATAAAAAGGACGGTGGCCGCGGAGTTCCTCCGCGGACCGCGAAATATCGAGCGCGGCCGCGAAGGCTTGGCCTTGCTCACCCCGGACCGCATAAATCCCACCACGGCCCCAAGAAATCACTGCGGACCGCAAAGTCTGGTTCAGAGACCTGCAACTTCTCTGAAACTGCAACAACTATGTTCTAAGTCTAAATCCACTCTGTGGCCTATCCAAAACTCACCCGAGCCCTCGGGGCTCTAAACCAAACATGCACGCAAGTCCAAAAATATCATACAGACTTGTTCGTGCGATCAAATCATCAAAACAACGTCAACAACCATGAATTAGACCTCAAATTCATATAATTACTCATGAACATCCAAAATTTCTATTTTTTTCAAATAAAGGCCCGATTTATACTTAACGGACTCCGATTCTTACCAAACTTCACAGGTTCAACTTAATTATTACTTCAAACTTGTATCGGGCTCCGAAACCAAAATACGAGCCCGATACCATCAATTTCAACATCTTTTTATTTCCAAAAACTCTTATATTTTCCAGAGAACAATTTTCTTCGAAAATTCATTTCTCGAGCTTGCGACCTCGGAATTGGATTGCGGGTATACGCCCAAGTCCCTTATTTTCCTACGGACCCTCCTGGACCGTTAAATCACGGGTCCGGGCCCGTTTACCCAAAATATTGATCGAAGTCAACTTAAATTCATTTTAAAAGCAAAATTCCTTATTTTTTCACAGATTTTCACATAATGGCTTTTCCGGATACACGTCCGGACTGCGCATGCAAATCGAGGTGAGACAAAAAGGAGGTTTTAAGACCTCGAAACACAGAACTTATTTCTAAAACAAGTGATGACCTTTTGGGTCATCACAAACAACATATATAGTAAAGAGAAAAATATAGTAATAATAAATTATATGAGATAAAGTAAAATAGACGAAAGTGGGAGGGCAGATATTATGTAGGGGCGTAGGCATCTTGCTCTTTGTTGAAAGTTTTTCGTATGTATAAATAATAAATAAAATTAAAATATTAGGTATATATATATATAAAAAATGACACTTGCCGTTACAATAGTTTATTAATTTGTTTCCTTCTTCAAATATTGACACTACTTACGAAGATTCCTACGTACGCCACGGATAGTATGTATCGACACCAATTAGTATGTTTTCACCTTCTAACAGCTGCATTGGAAATCTTTTGATTTATTCAAGAATAATCTTACTTAAATATGAACCTCAAAATCTGCTCTTGCTTGGAAAGCCCAACAAAAAGAACAAAGAATATTTAACTCTGCTAATACATTAAGCTTCAGATGCTGCAATCAGTTATAAAATATATGTGCAAAACACGAATTAAACAAATGCTTTGCAAAGTGCAACTTTGAGCTCTATGTAGTACTTAAACCTCAGAGTAACTATTTTAACTCTTTAAGACAACACAGCCATAGGGATCTCCTTAGTTAAAGTCTGTTATCTCAAAAACACACGTTGTTCCCTCCATAGAGGCTGAAGCAAGGTACTCCCTGTTGGACGATGCAGCTATAGACTGAATTGCACTAGTGTGTCCGCCAAAGGTCCTCACACAGTCTCCAGAACGGCTATCCCATATCCGCACTTTCCCATCAACACAACCTGTTGCCACATGTGTAGATTGCCCCAGCCACAATAAGCATGTCACGCCATCCTAAACAAAGTTATTGTCAGCGAATGGCACACAAAAAAATTGTGGTTTAGAGCAGATGGATGTTCAACTGCATGTAAAGATACAGAAATATACAGTTGGAGCACAAGAAAGTTCAAACCTCATGTTCACATATGGAGCGAGGTGAGGAGCGCTGCAAGTCCCAAATAATGAGCTTATTATCCATGCCTCCAGTTGGGGTGAAATTAAAAAATAGCCAGATTTACAACTGGTCGTTCAAAAATAGCTCAGTTTCAAAAGTAATCGAAATTTAGCCACTTTTCATGTAAAGATAAATCTGAGCGAAAACACTGTTCAAAACACAGGAAAATACGCCAATATATTATGCTGGAGTTCCAACATAAGTATATTTGAACTCCAGCATATTATACTGGAGTTCCAGGATAAGTATGCTGGAACTCTAGCATAATATGATGGAGTTCCACCATAAGTACACTAGAACTCCAGCATAATATACTGGAGTTCCAGCAAGTATACCGGTCCAGCATAATATACTGGAGTTTGGAGCACCGGTGCTCCAGTCTCCAGTATATTATACTGGAGCCGGCAAAGTATACCGGTGCAGCATAATATGCTGGAGTTCATACACAGGTGCACCGAACTCCAGTATATTATGCTGGACCGGTCTCTGTTGCAGCAAAATAGTGGCTAATTTTCATTGACTTAGTAAACGCTGACTATTTTTGAATGGCCAGTCCGAAAACTGGCTATACCGTGCTATTTTGACCTTCAGTTGCAGCCCAAGGAGCGCTGAAAGTCATTTCACATGATGGAAGTAGTTTAAAGCACCAAATATTAATTTAGCAAACCCAAAAATTACTAATAGAGAGCGGAATATTCAAGGATATCATGGGCCCAATAATACTATGCTTAGGTTGCTAATTAGTATGTGTAAATTTTCCTCTTAATTTATATGCACCGGTAATATAAAATTTTACTTAAAATATCAAGTTATTAAAATAGTAAGTGCTTCTAAGGTTTTGACACATGCATTAAGAGAATCATTTAATAACATTAATACAATTGTTATTTAACTAAGTTATCCTTTATATCTTCTTAAATTACTCTTTGTATATACACATATTTTCTAGATCATTTATTGGTTCAAGGATAGTTAGGGAAAATACTAACTAATGCCTCTTGATAGAAATGAAAGGTCAATTTTAATTTAAAACCATTTGCTTCTATTTTGTATATATTTATTTTTCTTTTTCACGTTAAGTTAGACTCTATTTTGCTCTACTATTTTATTTTTATAAGATTTTATAGATGGGTATTGCTCAAGTTTGATTAATATTAATTTACCGTGATAGAATGAAAGATCAATTTTAATTTAAAACCAAAAAAAAAAGACTCTAATTTTATTTTATAAAATTTTAAAAATAAATATGCTAAAGTTAGATAATAAAGACATATTAGTTTTAATTAAAAAGAAACTGCAAAATAATTTATTTTTGATTTACTATGAAGTTCATGTTTGAGAAGGAAAAATTTGAGACTACATGCGCCCAAAATATAATCCAGATGTGATACTTATAAATTTGTGAGAATGCCCTAAATGGAATTCACATTAAATAATCATTCTCCATATACAACTGTAAATAAGTAAAATCTACTAATAATATAATCTAACTTTAAGATATTTATGTTAAACACATACATATTGCTAAATAATCTATTATTTTTTTCTTATTCAAGTACTCTCTTTGTATGTTTCTATATTATTTTCTCTAAATAAAAGTATTCGGCGTAAAAGATGACAACCTAAATTATGCTTTAATATACGTATAAAAGATCATTAGAATTCTAAATATTTTTATGTAGTTTTCAACTTTTAATTCACATCTAGTGCACCCAAACTAAATATATAGTAGTACTAATATTTACGTATATATAACAGTGTAAGACTACATCCAGTAGTAATTAAAGCAGCATTAGAATTTAGAACTTTAAATGGGCCACATTTCTTCAATGAGTTGTACAGTAGAAATAGCTAATATGCAGAATGATAGCAACGTGTAAAACAAAACTCAGATGGGACCCACATCTCCATAAAAGCTTTTGAAACTATGGCTATGTATGATGAGATAAGCAAGGGGCAATTTCGTCTAAGTCATTCAAAAATTTATATGGTAGCACATTGCTCCATTTTAAATGAATTTATCAAAACACCCTCCCACTGCCAAGCAGGCATGTTGACCTCCTGTGTGTTTATTCCCTCTTATTAATAGTTAGCAGAATTCTGAAACAGTGGCAACTTGCTTTCTTATGTACAATTGAAACTAGTATAAGATCACTCGCCATGAAGATGCAATGGGAGCCTCCAGTGGACCAAGGCTATCCGGGATGCAGAAGCAAGTGCTTGCTCTTTATAGGGGATTCCTAAGAGCAGCACGCTCCAAGCCTGTTGAGGAGAGAAGGCAAATTGAGTCAATTGTATCAGCTGAGTTCCACAAAAATTCTAAGCAAGTTGACCGTAAGAACTTTATTATTGAATACATACTTCGTCGTGGTAAGAAACAACTTGATCAGCTTAAAAGCCCTGATACTGTTGGATTGTCATCGTTGAGTGTTGAATCTTCACGAACTAGGAACTCATCCTCCTAGATTTTTCTTACAAAATCCACTCGTGTTCAACTTTATTGGAGTTGGTTGATTATCTCATCTCTTTTTCTGGGATAGCATTGGGCATTTGAATGCCAAAATTTTATTTACAAACACATATACTGGGATTCAGAAACATATGTACGGTGTTAAGAGTTTGTAATGTACCATTATCTAGAGTGAGAGTCTGTGACGACCCGGCCAGTCGTCTCATGAGTTACCGCTCCGTTTCCCCCATTTCTGCTTCTTATTGCTTTGTTTATCCGTGTTTATGATATCGGGTTGGTCGGATTAAATCCGGATTGGTTTTGGTGAAGTTGAGACACTTAGTCTCTTTTAAGAAGGCTTAAGTTGGAAAAAGTCAACCGGACGTTGACTTATGTGTTAGAGAGCTGGGATGTGAGTTCCGATGGTTCGGTTAGCTTCGGGAGGTGATTTGGGGCTTAGGAGTGTGATCGGAATGAGTTTTGGAGGCTCGGAGAAGATTTAGGCTTGAATCGGCGAACTTGATATTTTGGTAATTTCCGGTTGGTAGGCGAGATCTTGATATAGGGGTCGGAATGGAATTCCGAGAGTTGCAGTAGCTTTGTTGTGTCATTTGGGATGTGTGTGCAAAATTTCAGGTTATTCGGACGTGGTTTGGTTGGGTTTTTGATCAAAAGCGAAATTCGGAAGTTTTTAGAAACTTAGGCTTGAATCCGAGGTGTTTTGGTTGATTTGATGTTTTTCAAAGTGTTTTGATGATTGGAACAAGTTTGAATAAGGTATTAGATTATGTTTGTGCTTTTGGTTGAGGTCCCGGGGGGCCTCGGGGTGATTTCGGGTGGTTAACGGAGAGGTTGAGGTGTTATTGCAGCTGCTGAGATTGCTGCTTCTGGTGTTTTTGCACCTGCGGTTTGGGGACCGCAGGTGCGGTGCCGCACGTGCGGAAAGGGAGCCGCAGAAGCGGATTTGAGAGGAAGAGCCAGGAGCCGCATATGTGGTGGATTGACCGCACCTGCGAGGCGCAGATGCGGAGAGTTGACCGCAGATGCGGTATTTTGCCCGTTAAGTGATTTCCGCAGATGCGGAGGTAAGACCGCATATGCGGTACCGCAGAAGCGGCTATAGTGCCGCAGATGCGGAATAACTGGACAGAGGGATTGGAGCTTTTTGGGCGATTTGAAAGAGGGATTTCAAGGAACTTCATTGAGGTAAGGATTTTGGACCTAAAACTCATTCCTATGCTATTATTTCATGGATTAGAGCTAGAATTTATGGAAATTAAGGGTGAAATTTGGGGAAGCTAGGGTTTAGGATTGGAGACCTATGATTGAGGTTTTGATGAACCATTTGAGGTCGGATTTCTGAGTTTTTGGTATGTATGAACTCGTGGGAAGATAAGGAATCTATTGGTGAAAGAATTTCTGAATTTCGAGACGTGGGCCCGGGGGTCGGGTTTTGGTAATTTCGGGATTTGTGCTAATTGTTGATTAGTTTGCTTGGGCTTCGTTCCCTTAGCATATTTTGACGTCCTCGTTATGATTTTTGATAGATTCGACGCGCGTGGAGGCCGATTCGAGGGGCAAAGGCGTCGCGAGCTAGAGAATTAGCCTGTTCGAGGTGAGTAATGATTGTATATGATGTTATGAGGGTTTGAAACCCCGAATTGCACATCGTAGTGCTATGTTGAGGTGAGGCACACGCTTGAGGACGAGCGTGGGGTCGTGCACTATTGGGGATTGTGACTTGGTCCGTCCCGATTGATGATTTTATCACGTATTTGATTAAAAACTATTTTCTATCATCATTATTTGGGCTGAATGCCATATTTGGGCCTAGTGCCAACTATTTGAACCCTTCGGGGCTTCTTATTGATATTTCCTCACCGTTTTGACTTTATTCTTGAACCCAGTCATGTTATTTTCCACTGTTTTCATACTCAGCCATGTTTACTCAGTTTTAAGACTTAAATGATATTTTAAATGATGTTTGCGCTGAGAAATACTATTTTATTATTGCCAGAGGGCCTATGTTGTGAGAGAACATTGATACTGATTTAAGGCCGAGGGCCTGAGATATGTACGCCACGAGGTGGCTTGATTGATATGAGGCCGAGGGCCTAGTTTTGATGCCACGAGATGGCTTGTTATTGCGCTTGGGCCGTAAGGGGCCCTTCGAGGAGTCTGCACACCCCCAGTGAGCACGGGTACCCATTGTGATGTGAGATTGAGCCCGAGGGGCTGGTATTGTTTCTGAGATGTTGCCCGAGGGGCGGATTGGTGGATACCGTGCCCGAGGGGCGAACTTCTATTTGTTTACTTTACCTTAATTGCCTGTCAGTTACCTGTTTATTTGTTAGGAAAGGATTTTACTTAATTCTTCACTGATTTACTGTTTTATTAAAATGGTTTTACTGTTTCATTATAGTATGCCTTGTGCCTTACATGTTTTCTTACTTTCAATCGTTATTTACATTTCTTACTCACTGAATTGGAGTACTCACTTTACTCCCTGCACCCTGTGTGCAGATTCAGGCGTAGCTGGACCCGCTCCCGAGTGCTGATTCATTCCAGCTTCAGGCGGATCTCGAGGAGTCTTTAGGTAGCTGTTGGCGTTCGCAGCCCGAAGCTCCTCCCTATCTCTTTCCTTTTTATATTCTTAGTTCAGTACTAAACTCTGTAGTTACATTTGAGTATTCAGTGTTGTTAGATGCTCGTGACTTGTGACACCCCGGTTAGGGCTGTGTTGGGTTGTACTTCCGCACGTTATTGATATTATCTGCTACTTAATATTATTAAATCATGTTTTAGACTGCTTTGTGTTGTTTAACTGTTTAAAAAGGTAAATGGGGTTTAATTGGCTGGCCTTGTCTTCACGAGAGGCGCCATAACGACCGGGTTTGGGGAATAGGGTCGTGACAAGTTGGTATCAGAGCCTAGATTACATAGGTCTCACGAGTCATGAGCAGGTTTAGTAGAGTCTCGCGGATCGGTACGAAGACGTCTGTATTTATCCTCGAGAGGCTGCAGAACCTTTAGGAAACTTCATATTCTTGAAATTCTTGTCGTGCAAATTTGTTGATCCGAGTACTAATCTTCTGTTATTCTATTCTCTCACAGATGGTGAGGACGCGCACTACCGGACAGGGTGGACGACCACCAGTACCACCAGCCGGGGCCACTAGAGGCCGAGGACGCGGCCGTGGTCGTGGTAGAGGCAGAGCAGTGAGGGCAGCACCTGCAGATCTACCAGCTGCCCCAGTTCAGGACCAGGTCCCAGCTGTGGACCCTCCAGCAGCACCAGCTCAGGCACCAGCTGTGCCTATTGTGATTCCGGGTCTTCAGGAGGCCTTGGATCAGATCTTATCAGTTTGCACTAGCCTAGCTCAGGCGGTTTCAGCCACTACAGCCGCAACTACTTCTCAGGCCGGGACAGGCAGTCAGACTCCCGCCGCCTGCACACCTGAGCAGGTCGTGCAGGGACTTCAGACGCCGGGGGCACACCCAGCTCAGCCGGTCGCAGCTGCTCAGGACTATGTAGTTCCTGCCATGCCAGAGGATGAGCAGCGTAGGTTGGAGAGATTTGGTAGACTTCAGCCTCCGACCTTCAGTGGGGCAGAGGGCGAGGATGCCCAGTGCTTTTTGGACAAGTGTCAGAGGATGCGTCAGACAGCCGGTATTCTGGAGACCAGCGGGGTCGCTTTCACTACTTATCAGTTTTTAGGACCTGCTTTAACTTGGTGGGAGAATTTTGAGAGGCGTAGGCCTGTTGGTGCAGCACCCCTTTCCTGGCAGCAATTCTCCGTTCTCTTTCTGGAGAAGTATGTGCTGGAGTTTCTTAGAGAGGAGCTGCGTGGACAGTTTGAGTGGTTGCATCAGGAGGAGATGACCGTGTCACGGTATGAGTTGAGGTTCTCTGAGTTGGCTCGTCACGCCATCTGGTTGGTCCCGACAGATAGAGAGAGGATCAGGAGGTTTGTCGATGGTCTTACTTATTAGCTCCGTATTCTCATGACCAGGGAGAGGGTGATTGGTGCTACATTTGAGGAGGTTGTGGATATTTCCCGGGAGATTGAGTCTGTTCGTCGCTAGGAGCGAGAGGAGAGGGATACCAAGAGGCCTCGAGGATCTGGTAGCTACAGTGGTGCTCCTTCGAGGGGCCAGTTTCAGCACGGCAGAGGCCAACAGTTCCAACATGGTCAGTCAGATCGCCCAGGTTATCGAGGGGCGTCATCGGTCATGGTTCTCACAGTTCACACCAGGGGCATTCTTCACTTAGTGCCCTTCCAGCTCAGAGCTCATCCGTGCTCCATCAGTCCAGGGCTCTTCTATGCCGAGTGCATCTGCTAGTCACTCCGGTGCGAGGGGTTCCCATCAGTTCCCTTCTCCAGCACCTGGGAGTTGTTACGAGTGTGGAGAGATGGGCCACATGTGGAGGCAGTGTCACCGTCGTGTTGCTAGTTCATCCCAGCAGAGGAGCGAGTAATCAGCCTCAATGCGAGTTGCTCCACTACCACTCGCCCAGCCAGCTAGGGGTGGGGGTCAGTCAGCCAGGGGGAGGCCGATAAGGGGGCGGTCAAGCCCGTTTCTATGCTCTTCCAGGCAGACCCGATGCTATCGCTTCAGATGCTGTTATTACAGGTATTGTTTCAGTCTGCCATAGAGATGCCTCTGTATTATTTGATCCCGGTTCCACCCATTCTTATGTGTCATCATACTTTGCTCGTCATTTGGGTACGCCCCGTGAGTTTCTTGCCCTACCTGTTCATGACCCCAGTGGGCGATACTGTTGTTGTAGACCGTGTGTACCAGTCGTGTGTGGTGACTATTGGGGGTCTGGAGACCCGAGTGGATCTTTTATTATTGAGTATGGTGGATTTCAATGTCATTCTGGGCATGGATTGGCTATCTCCGTGCCGCGCTATTCTGGATTGTCATGTTAAGACAGTCACATTGGCTATACCGGGTGTGCCACGGATCGAGTGACGAGGTGTGACTGATTATGTTCATAGTAGAGTAATCTCTTTCTTGAAGGCCCAACGTATGGTTGGGAAGGGTTGTCTTTCGTATCTTGCCTTTGTGAGGGATGTCGGAGCGGAGGCTCCCAGTATTGATTCTGTCCCAATAGTGAGGGATTTCCCTAATGTATTTCCCGCTGACCTACCGGGTATGCCACCGGACAGGGATATTGATTTTGGTATTGACCTGGTGCCGGGCACTCAGCCCATTTCTATTTCGCCGTATCGTATGGCACCAGTGGAGTTGAAGGAGTTAAAGGAGCAGCTTCAGGAACTCCTTGACAAGGGGTTCATTCGGCCTAGTGTGTCGCCTTGGGGCGCGCCAGTTCTGTTCGTGAAGAAAAAGGATGGCACTATGAGAATGTGCATTGATTATAGACAATTGAACAAGGTAACAATTAAGAACAAGTATCCCTTGCCTCGCACTGATGATCCATTCGACCAGCTTTAGGGAGCGAGGGTGTTCTCCAAGATCGATCTTCGTTTGGGTTATCACCAGTTGAAGATCAGGGATTCGGATATTCTTAAGACGGCCTTCAGGACCAGATATGGTGACTATGAGTTCCTGGTTATGTCTTTTGGGCTGACCATTGCCCCAGCAGCGTTCATGGATTTGATGAACAGCGTGTTCCGGCCTTATCTTTACTCATCATAGTTTTCATTGATGATATTCTGGTATATTCGCGTAGTCAGGAGGAGCATGCGGAGCATTTGAGGGTTGTGTTGCAGAGAATGAGGGAGGAGAAGCTTTACGCAAAATTCTCCAAGTGTGAGTTTTGGCTCAGTTCAGTGGCATTCTTGGGACACGTGGTGTCCAGTGAGGGTATTCAGGTTGATCCAAAGAAGATAGAGGTGGTTCAGAGTTGGCCCAGACCGTTCTCAGCCACAGAGATTCGCAGCTTTCTTGGTTTGGCAGGCTATTATCGCCGGTTTGTTCAGGGATTCTCATCTATAGCATCGCCCTTGACCAAGTTGACTCAGAAGGGTACTTCATTTGTATGGTCGGACGAGTGTGAGGAGAGCTTTCAGAAGCTCAAGACAGCCTTGACCACAGCTCTAGTATTGGTTTTGCCATCAGCTTCAGGTTCATATACCGTGTATTGTGATGCTTCGAGACTAGGGATTGGTTGTGTGTTGATGCAGGAGGGTAGAGTTATTGCTTATACTTCTCTTCAGTTGAAGCCCCATGAGAAGAAGTACCCCGTTCATGACTTGGAGTTGGCTGCCATAGTTCACGCGTTGAAGATTTGGAGGCTTTAATTGTATGGCGTATCTTATGAGGTGTTCATCGATCATCACAGTCTTCAGTATTTGTTCAAGCAAAAGGATCTTAATTTGAGGTAGCGGAGGTGGTTGGAGTTACTTATGGATTATGACATCACTATATTGTACCATCCTGGAAAGGCCAATGTGGTGGCCGATGCTTTGAGCCGAAAGGCAGTGAGTATGGGGAGTTTGGCATATATTCCAGTTGGGGAGAGACCTCTTACGGTTGATGTTCAGGCTTTGGCCAATCGGTTCGTGAGGCTGGATATTTCGGAGCCCAGTCGGGTATTGGCTTGTGTGATTTCTCGGTCTTCCCTATATGAGCGCATCAGAGAGCGCCAGTATGATGATCCACACTTGCTTGTCCTTAGGGACAGAGTTCAGCATGATGATGCCAGAGATGTGACTATTAGAGATGATGGGGTATTGAGGATGCAGGGCCGGATTTGTGTGCCCAATGTAGATGGGCTTCGGGAGTTGATTCTGGAGGAGGCCCATAGCTCGCGGTATTCTATTCATACAGGAGCCGCGAAGATGTATTAGGATCTGAGACAGCATTATTGGTGGAGAAGAATGAAGAAAGATATTGTGGGATTTGTAGCTCGGTGTCTCAATTGTCAGCAGGTGAAATATGAGCATCAGAGATCGGGTGGCTTGCTGCAGCGGATGGATATTCCCGAGTGGAAGTGGGAGCGGATCACTATGGACTTTGTAGTTGGGCTTCCACGGACTTTGAAGAAGTTCGATGCTATTTGGGTGATTGTGGATAAGCTGACCAAGTCTGCGCACTTCATTCCTATCTGTACTACTTATTCCTCAGAGCGGTTAGCAGAGATATATATCTGGGAGATTGTTCGGTTGCATGGTGTCCCAGTTTCCATCATTTCAGACCGGGGCACTCAGTTTACTTCCTAGTTTTGGAAGTCTGTTCAGCGAGAGTTGGGTACTCAGGTTGAGTTGAGCATAGCTTTTCACCCTCAGATGGACGGGCAGTCCGAGCGCACTATTCAGATATTGGAGGATATGTTACGCGCTTGCGTTATTGATTTCGGAGGGTCATGGGATCAGTTTCTACCGCTTGCAGAGTTTTCTTATAATAACAGCTACCAGTCGAGTATTCAGATGGCTCCATATGAGGCATTGTACGGGAGGCGATGTAGATCTCTAGTTGGTTGGTTTGAGCCCGGTGAGGCTAGGCTATTGGGGTCAGATTTGGTTCAGGATGCTTTAGATAAGGTGAAGGTGATTTAGGAGAGACTTCGTACAGCGCAGTCGAGGCAAAAGAGTTATGCTGACAGGAAGGATCGAGATGTGTCCTACATGGTTGGTGAGAAGGTCCTGTTGAAGGTTTCGCCCACGAAGGATGTTATGATATTTGGAAAGAAAGGGAAGTTGAGTCTGTGGTTCATTGGGCCTTTTGAGGTACTTTGGAGGATTGGGGAGGTGGCTTATGAGCTTGCCTTGCCACCCAGCTTGTTGAGTGTACATCCGGTGTTCCATGTTTCTATGCTCCGGAAGTATATTGGAGATCCGTCTCATGTCTGGATTTCAGCACGGTTCAGTTGGAGGGTGATTTGACTGATGATGTGGAGCCAGCAGCTATTTCGGAGCGTCAGGTTCGGAAGTTGAGATCAAAAGATATAGCTTCGGTGAAAGTGCAGTGGAGAGGTCGGCCCGTAGAGGAGGCTACCTGGGAGACCGAGCGGGAGATGCGGAGCAGATATCCTCACCTGTTTGAGGCTTCAGGTATGTTTCTTGACTCGTTCGAGGACGAACGTTTGTTTAAGTTGGGAAGGATGTAACGACCCGGCCAGTCATCTCATGAGTTACCGCTCAGTTTCCCCCATTTCTGCTTCTTATTGCTTTGTTTATCCGTGTTTTATGATATCGGGTTGTTCGGATTGAATCCGGATTGGTTTTGGTGAAGTTGAGACACTCAGTCTCTTTTAAGAAGGCTTAAGTTGGAAAAAGTCAACCGGATATTGACTTATGTGTTAGAGGGCTCGGATGTGAGTTCCGATGGTTCGGTTAGCTTCGGGAGGTGATTTGGGGCTTAGGAGTGTGATCGGAATGGGTTTTGGAGGCTCGGAGAAGATTTAGGCTTGAATTGGCGAAGTTGATATTTTGGCGATTTCCGGTTGGTAGGAGAGATCTTGATATAGGGGTCGGAATGGATTCCGAGAGTTGCAGTAGCTTCGTTGTGTCATTTGGGATGTGTGTGCAAAATTTCAGGTTATTCGGACGTGGTTTGGTTTGGTTTTTGATCAAAAGCAGAATTCGGAAGTTTTTAGAAACTTAGGCTTGAATCCGAGGTGTTTTGGTTGATTTGATGTTGTTTGAAGTGTTTTGATGATTGGAACAAGATTGAATAAGGTATTAGGTTATGTTTGTGCTTTTGGTTCAGGTCCCGGGGGGCCTCGGGGTGATTTCGGGTGGTTAACGGAGAGGTTGAGGTGTTATTGCAACTGCTGAGATTGCTGCTTCTGGTGTTTTCGCACCCGCGGTTTGGGGACCGCAGGTGCGGCGCCGCACGTGTGGAAAGGGAGCCGCAGAAGCGGATTTGAGAGGAAGAGCCAGGAGCCGCAGATGCGGTGGATTGACCGCACCTGCGAAGGCGCAGATGTGGAGAGTTGACCGTAGATGCGGTATTTTGCCCGTTAAGTGATTTCCGCAGATACGGTACCGCGGAAGCGGCTATAGTGCCGCAGATGCGGAATAACTGGATAGAAGAATTAAAAGAAGTCCTTCGCGAATTTTGGGTTATTTCACCATTTTTGACTTCGGCCTTGGAGCTTTTTGGGCGATTTGAAAGAGGGATTTCAAGGGAACTTCATTTAGGTAAGGATTTTGGACCTAAAACTCATTCCTATGCTATTATTTCATGTATTAGCGCTAGAATTTATGGAAATTAAGGGTGAAATTTGGGGAAGCTAGGGTTTAGGATTGGAGACCTATGATTGAGGTTTTGATGGACCATTTGAGGTCGGATTTCTGAGTTTTTGGTATGTATGAACTCGTGGAAAGATAAGAAATCTATTGGTGTAAGAATTTCTGAGTTTCGAGACGTGGGCCCGGGGGTAGGGTTTTGGTAATTTCGGGATTTGTGCTAATTGTTGATTATTCTTGCTTGGGCTTCGTTCCCTTAGCATATTTTGACGTCCTCATTCTGATTTTGATAGATTCGACGCGCGTGGAGGCCGATTCGATGGGCAAAGGCGTCGCGAGCTAGAGAATTAGCTGGTTCGAGGTGAGTAATGATTGTAAATGATGTTCTGAGGGTTTGAAACCCCGGATTGCACATCGTAGTGCTATGTTGAGGTGAGGCACATGCTTGAGGATGAGCGTGGGGTCGTGCACTAACTGGGATTGTGACTTGGTCCGTCCCGATTGATGATTTTATCGCGTATTTGATTAAAAACTATTTGCTATCATCATTATTTGGGTTGAATGCCATATTTTTTCCTAGTGCTAGCTATTTGAACCCTTCAGGGCTTCTTATTGATATTTCCTCACTATTTTGACCTTATACTAGAACTCAGTCATGTCATTTTCCACTGTTTTCATACTCAGCAATGTTTACTCAGTTTTAAGACTTAAATGATATTATAAATGATGTTTAGGCTGAGAAATACTGTTTTATTATTGCCCGAGGGGCTTGTGAGGATTTTTGACTGAGTAAGGTCGAGGGCCTATGTTGTGAGGGCACACTGATACTGATTTGAGGTCGAGGGCCTGAGATATGTACGCCACGAGGTGGCTTGATTGATATGATGCCGAGGGCCTAGTTTTGATGCCACGAGATGGCTTGTTATTGCGCTTGGGCCGTAAGGGGCCCCTCCAGGAGTCTGCACACCCCTAGTGAGTGCGGGTACCCATTGTGATGTGAGATTGAGCCCGAGGGGCTGGTATTGTTTCTGAGATGTTGCCTGAGGGGCGGATTTGTGGATACTGTGCCCGAGGGGCGAACTTCTATTTGTTTACTTTACCTTAATTGCCTGTCAGTTACCTGTTTATTTGTTGGGAAAGGATTTTACTTAACTCTTCACTGATTTACTATTTTTTTTAAATGGTTTTACTGCTTCATTATAGTATGTCTTGTGCGTTACGTGTTTTCTTACTTTCAGTCGTTATTTACATTTGTTACTCACTGAGTTAGAGTACTCACTTTACTTCCTGTATCCTGTGTGCAGATTCAGGCGTAGTTGGACCCGCTCCCGAGTGATGATTCATTCCAGCTTCAGGCGGATCTCGAGGAGTCTTTAGGTAGCTGTTGGCGTTCGCAGCCCGGAGCTCCTCCCTATCTCTTTCCTTTTTATATTCTTAGTTCAGTACTAAACTTTGTAGTTACATTTGAGTATTTAGTGTTGTTAGATGCTCGTGACTTGTGACACCCCAGTTAGGGCTGTGTTGGGTTGTACTTCCACACGTTATTGATATTATCCGCTACTTAATATTATTAAATCATGTTTTAAACTGTTTTGTGTTGTTTAACTGCATAAAAAGGTAAATTAGGTTTAATTGGCTGGCCTTGTTTTCACGAGAGGCGCCATCACGACCGGGTCCGGGGAATAGGGTCGTGACAGAGTCATAGTTGCTGTAAGAGCAATTTAACGACCGGCAAATGATCCTTTTTAGGGAAAAGAGACTGGCAAATGGTTTTGAAACAAAGAAAATTCATTTTTGATGAATTATTGTTTTGGTTCTCTTCAATAAGGAGCTTGATTATTCCAATAGTAAAGAGTTGGGAGCTTTTATAACATTAATAAATTCATTTGTTGGCTGTTCCTGAAGTTTACATAAACACTTGCATACAGTTATCACAGTATTTCAATATTTAGATGGCATTTACGTTTTCTTCAACAGAAATGCAAGCCAAACTTGATAGAAACACACAGTTCAAAAGTTGTTTAGAAAAATTTGAGAGAGTATTAACTATGCTTGAATAGTAGTGGTTGTAGTAGCTGTTAATTCCATGATGTGTATATGCGCGTCTGAGATCATATAGGTTATGACTCGCATTTAAATGGCATGACATCTTCAGGTGTCTAGACTACTGGTCCGATCCTCATAATATTTCACAGGTTGTGCACTATATTGTATCAAATATATTATTTATCGAAGAATAATACTGAGAAATACGAAGTCTGATAAAAACACTCCCACAAGATCTGGGGTCACGAGTCTAGAGCCTCTAAAACAATCTGAATAACAATATCTGAACGAAAATACTCAAGTCTGGAAATGTATATATATAAATAAAACTGAAATAGGAAGAGTAGTCAGGTTCTGCGAACGTCAAGCAGCTACCTCAACAACTCCGATAAGCTCTGGAAAACAAAGACTGCTCAGCTAAGCCTCCGGTGCACCTGAATCTGCACACAAGGTGCAGGGAGTAGGGGTGAGTACTACCGACTCAGTGAGTAATAAGCATATAAAATGTCTGAAGATAAGAAATCCGCGAAATGCCACAAAGCAAAGATGACTCAAAAGGTCATAACTTGTTTTTAAATTAAATTCTGCATTTCGAGGCCTTAAAAACCTCTTTTAGCATCACCTCGATTTGTGTGCGCAGTCCGGGCGCGTAGCCGGAAAGCCTATATGTGAAAATCTGTGAAAAATAATAAATTTTGACTATAAAATGAATTAATTTGATTTCGGTCAGCGTTTTGGGTAAACGCACCCGAAGCCGTGATTTGACGGTCCCGGAGGGTCTGTAAAAAAATATGAGACTTGGGCGTATGCTCGGAATCGAATCCGAGGTCCCAAGCCGAGAAATGAATTTTGGAAAGAAATTATTTTCTGAAAAATATAAAGGGTTTTGAAAGTGAAATGTTATGTGAAACCTGAGGTATCGGGCCCGTATTATGGTTCCGGAGCCCGGTACAGGTTCAATATGATTTATATGTGCTGTCGGTAAAGTTTGGTAAGAAACGGAATCCATTTGACGTGATTTGGACCTTAAATGCAAAATTTGATGTTTTAGAGGTTTTGAGAAATTTCATTGATCTTGAGGTTTAATTTGATGTTCATGATGTTATATTGGTGATTTGATTACACGAATAAGTCCGTAGGATATTTTTGAGGTTGGGTGTATATTTGGTTTGGAGCCCCGAGGGCTCGGGTGAATTTTGGATAGGCCACGTGGTGCATTTTCAACTTAGAAATTGCAGGTTTCATTGCTGGTATGATAAGGCCTGCAGGCTTCGCATTTGTGAAGCCTGGCTCGCAAATGCGATATCGCAAATGCGAGGGCCTGGTCGCAAATGCGAACCACCCCAGGCCTGCCTTATCTCGCAAATGCGAGTTGTTCTTTGCAATTCCGACCTCGCAAATGCGAGGGTCCCTTTCCCTGAGGGGTTCGCAAATGCGAGCCTTGTTTCGCAATTCCCATAATAGCAGAGGTAGGGGTTCGCAATTGTGAACCCCAGTTCGCAATTCGCAATTCCCACATTTGAGACCTGCAACTTTTATACTTAGCCGAATATTTAACCCATTTTCATATCCTCTCAAAACATAAACACACTTAGGCGATTTTTCAAAGGTCTCTTCTTCTCCAAATCAATTGTAAGTCATTTTTAACTAATTTCCTTCAATCCTTAACATCTTTTAACATGATTTCGACTTCAAATCAATGATTTTCATGGGGGAAATTGGATGTTTTCGGTAGAACCTAGGTTTTTCAAAAAATTGGGGATTTGGACCTCGATTTGATGTCCGATTTCAAAACAAATTATATATTTGAGTTCGTGGGGGAATGGGTAATCGGGTTTTGGTTCGAACCTCGGGTGATCATGTGGGCGCGGGGGCAATTTTTGACTTTTTGGGTAAAATTTTAGAAAACTTATTTTTATGCATTAGAATTGATTCATTTAGCGTTTATTGATGTAATTAAGTAACTTGTGACTAGATACGAGCGAATTGGTGGTGGAATCAAGGGGTAAAGCGATAGTTGAGACGTGAATTGTGTTCGTGGCATCGAGGTAAGTGTTTGGTCTAACCTTAGCTTGAGGGACTAGGAGTCGTGTCTTATTTGCTACGTGTTAATTGTGGAGTACGACGTATAGGCATGGTGATGAGTATCTATACGTCGGTGTCAAGCATGCCCGTGAGTCTTGTATCATAATTGTTATGACTCTGTTGTGGTTTATTGTGCCTCACATGTTACTATCATCATTGTTCCCTTGCCGGGATGTTTGTTTTGATATTATTGTTCCCTTGTTGGGATGTTGTTATATTAAACTTGAAATTAAAGTCTTCTGCTTGTTAAATTTTGTTGATTATTAACTGTTTGATTATAACTATTAACGAATTTAAAAATGGATAAAGGTAATCTGTTCAGTAATTGGCTTGCCTAGCTCACACTAGTAGGTGCCATCACGACTCCCGAGGATGGGAAATCCGGGTCGTGATAAGTTGGTATCAGAGCTCTAGGTTACATGGGTCTCACAGTTCACAGACAAGCTTAGTAGAGTCTGAGGGATCGGCACGGAGACGTTTGTATTTATCCCCAGAGGCTACAGAGTTAGGAAAATTTCCCATCTTTTCTTTCCTGTCGTGCGGTTTGGTTTCTCAATGACTAATTGAATTTCTATTCCGTTCTCTCGCGGATGCCGAGAACACGCGCTTCCTCATCCACTGACCAGCAGCCCGAGCCCCCAGCGGCAGCTCCTACGAGGGGCAGAGGGCGAGGCCGAGGCCGTGCTAGAGGCCGAGGTAGGGGCAGAGCTCAGCCTAGAGCAGCAGCACTAGCAGCGCAGGCTCAAGTTGACTTTGATGATGAGGTTTCGGCCCCAGCAGCTCCGGTGGGCCCAACTCAAGTCCCAGAGGGGTTTATTGCTACCCCAGTACTCCAGGATGCTCTGGTCCGTCTAGTGGGCCTTATGGAGAGTGTCACCCGGGCAGGTTTGCTTCCCATAGCACCAATCGTCTCTCAGGCTGGAGGAGGAGTCCAGACTCCTGCTACTCGCACTCCGGAGCAGGTAGCTCCCCAGTTTCAGACTCCAGCAGTTCCGCCAGTTGGAGTAGTTCAGCCGGGTGTGGTAGCCCCTACCGGTGATGTAGCAGCTATGTCTGCCGATGCTTTATGGAGATTGGACAGGTTCACCAGGCTCTTCACTACTACTTTCAGCGGTGCATCTTCTGAGGATCCACAGGATTATCTAGACAGCTGTCATGACGTTCTTACAGGGATAAGAAGAAGGATCTCCACATGGTGTTTATCGATCTAGAGAAAGCGTACGACAGGGTTCCTAGGGAGGTCTTATGGAGCTGCTTAGAGGTTAAAGGGGTCCCGGTTGCCTACATTAGGGTGATTAAAGACATGTATGATGGAGCTAAGACTCGGGTTAGGACAGTAGGAGGCGACTTCGAGCACTTTTCGGTTGTTACGGGGTTGTACCAAGGGTCTGCGTTCAGCCCTTTCCTATTTGCCCTGGTGATGGATGCCATAACGCATCATATTCAAGGGGAGGTGCCATGGTGCATGCTATTTGCTGATGACATAGTCCTAATTGACGAGATACGACGCGGCGTCAACAAGAGGCTAGAGGTTTGGAGACATGCCCTTGAGTCTAAAGGTTTCAGGTTGAGCAGGACGAAGACGGAATACCTCGTGTGCAAATTTGGGGCCGAGTCGACAGAAGCGGGAGTGGAAGTGAGGCTTGACTCTCAAGTCATCCCTAAGAGGTACCTTGGGTCAGTTATTCAGGGGATCGGGGAGATCGACGAGGATGTCACACACCGTATAGGGGTGGGGTGGATGAAGTGGAGGTTAGCGACGGGAGTCCTGTGTGACAAGAAAGTTCCACCGTTACTAAAAGGTAAGTTTTATAGAGCAGTGGTTAGGCCTGCCATGTTGTATGGGACCGAGTGTTGGCCAGTTAAGAGCTCGCACATCCAGAAGATGAAAGTAGCAGAGATGAGGATGTTGAGGTGGATGTGCGGGCATACAAGGATGGATAAGATTAGGAATGGAGATATTCGAGAGAAGGTGGGAGTGGCCCCCATGGAGGACAAGATGCGGGAAGCAAGACTCAGATGGTTCGGGCACATTCAGAGGAGGAGCACTGATGCACCGGTGAGAAGGTGTGAGTGACTGGCGGTGGTGGGCACGAGGAGAGGTAGAGGGAGACCTAAGAAGTATTGGGGAGAGGTGATCAGGCAGGACATGGCGCAACTTAGGATTACTGAGGACATGGCCCTTGACAGGTAATTGTGGAGGTCGAGCATTAAAGTTGAAGGTTAGGGGGAAGTTCTGGATATTTCTATAGCGCACTAGAGTGAGACTAGCCAGTTAGGAGTTAATCTTAGGATGGTACTGATCAGCTACTGATGCAGGGCTTTATCTGTTGGATATTAGTATACCTCTCATCTTTTTCGTATTTCCTATATTTCTTATATTGATGTTATTTTGTTATTTTATGGTATGGTATGTATTTTATGTTATTTTATGTTATTTTAGTATGAGTCTATTGATAGTACTAATATATCGTCTCTTGTTGCTTTCTTGAGCCGAGGGTCTCCTGGAAACAGCCTCCCTGCCCCTCGGGGTAGGGGTAAAGTATGCGTACATATTACCCTCCCCAGACCCTACTTGTGGGATTATACTGGATTGTTGTTGTTATTGTTGTTGTTGTCATGAGGTTCTCAGGAACATGGGGATATTGGAGACCAATGGGGTCGATTTTGCTACTTTTCGCTTGTCTGGATCTGCTAAGACTTGGTGGAGAGATTATTGCTTGGCTAGACCAGCCGGATCACCAGCTTTGACTTGGGAGCAGTTCATGCAGCTATTTCTGGAGAAGTTTCTCCCTATCACTCAGAGAGAGGCCTATCGGAGGTAGTTTGAGCGTCTCCAGCAGGGTTCTATGATCGTTACCCAGTATGAGACCAGATTCATCGACTTAGCTCGTCATGCTCTTATCATACTTCCCACCGAGAGAGAGAGGGCGAGGCGGTTCATTGAGGGACTTATCTAGCCTATTCAGCTTCAGATGTCTAGGGAGACAGGGAGAGAGATCTCTTTTCGGGAGGCGGCCAATGTGGCCAGGAGAGTGGAGATGGTTCTGTCACAGGGAGGTGGTCATGGGTCGGACAAGAGGCCCCTCATTCAGGACGATTTAGTGGTACCTCATCTGGAGGTAGGGATTTGTATGGTAGAGGCCATCCTCCTAGGCCTTTTCAGTCGGCACTTCAGGTTTCTCACGGTGCTTCAGGTGGCCGTGGTCCTCAAATGCAGCATTCTGATCAGCAGTCCTACAGTGCACCACCAGCTTCTATCAGTGCACCGCCGCTTCAGAGTTGGGTCGTCAGCCCCAGCAGCCGAGGGCTTGTTTTACTTGTGGCGACACAAGGCACATTGCTAGGTATTGCCCTCGAGCACCGAGTAGCTCTCAGCATCAGGGTTCCCGTGCCATGGTATAGGCACCGAGTGTTCCACCGCCCGCCCAGCCAGCTAGGGGTGGAGGTAGAGGTGCTAGAGGTGGAGGTAGAGGTCCTAGAGGTGGAGCTCAAGCCGTTAGAGGTGGAGGCCAGCCAGCAGCAGGCCGTCCCAGAGATGTAGTTTAGGGTGGTGGAGCCCCACCCCGATGTTATGCTCTTCCAGCCAGGCCTGAGGCTGAGGCTTCTGATGCAGTTATTACAAGTACTGTTCTGGTTTGTGATAAAGATGCTTCAGCGTTATTTGATCCAGGGTCTACATACTCGTATGTGTCATCTTATTTTGCACCGTACCTGGTCATGCCTAGTGATTCTTTGAGTGTTCTTGTTTATGTGTCTACACCGGTGGGTGATTCCATTGTGGTAGATCGAGTCCACCGTTCATGTATAGTTGTGATTGGAGGTCTTGAGACTCGTGTAGATTTTCTTCTTCTGGACATGGTTGATTTCGATGTTATATTGGAGATGGACTGGTTATCACCTTACCACGCTATCTTGGACTGTCATGCCAAGACTGTGACCTTAGCCTTACCGGGTTTACCTCGTTTGGAGTGGAGAGGGACTCCTGGTCATTCTACCCGTAGTGTTATCTCCTATGTGAAGGCTCGGCGTATGGTCGAGAAGGGGTGTTTGGCCTATTTGGCCTATGTTCGTGATTCCAGTGTCGAGGTTCCTTCCATTGAGTCTGTGCCCGTTGTTCGTGAGTTTCTTGAGGTATTCCCTTCAAACCTGCCGGGTATGCCACCCGACAGGGATATTGACTTTTGCATTGATTTGGCTCCGGGCACCCAGCCCATTTCTATTCCGCCGTATCGTATGGCCCCGCCTGAGTTGAAAGAGTTGAAGGAGCAGTTTCAAGACTTGCTCGAGAAGGGTTTCATTAGACCCAGTGTTTCGCCTTGGGGTGCGCCGGTGTTGTTTGTTAAGAAGAAGGATGGATCGATGAGGATGTGTATTGATTACCGGCAATTGAATAAGGTTACAATAAAGAATAAGTATCCGCTGCCGAGGATTGATGATTTGTTCGATCAGCTTCAGGGTGCCAAGGTATTCTCAAAGATTGACTTGAGATCTAGCTACCATCAGTTGAGGATTAGGACATCCGATGTCCCTAAGACAGCTTTCCGCACTCGGTAAGGGCATTATGAGTTCTTGGTGATGTCGTTCAGGTTAACAATTGCCCCAACAGCTTTTATGGACTTGATGAACCGAGTGTTCAAGCCTTACTAGAATTCGTTCGTCATAGTCTTTATTGATGATATTTTGATATATTCCTGCAGCCGGGAGGAGCACGAGCAACACCTTAGAGTGGTTTCAGACTCTGAGGGATAGTCAGTTGTATGCTAAGTTTTCGAAATGTGAGTTCTGGTTGAGTTCGATTGCATTCCTAGGTCATGTTCTGTCAGCAGAGGGTATTCAGGTTGATCCGAAGAAGATGGCCTAGACCAGCATCGGCTACAGAGATCCGGAGTTTCTTAGGTTTGGCAGGCTACTATCGTCGGTTCGTAGAGGGGTTTTCATCTATCGTAGCCCCGATGACCAGGTTGACCTAGAAGGGTGCCCAGTTCAAATGGTCGGATGAGTGTGAGGAGAGCTTTCAGAAGCTCAAGACAGCTCTAACTACGGCACCGGTGTTGGTTTTCCCTATAGGTTTAGGGCCTTATACAGTTTATTGTGATGCATCTCGTATTGGACTTGGTGCAGTATTGATGCAGGATGGCAAGGTCATTGCCTATGCTTCACGACAATTGAAGATTCATGAGAAGAACTATCCATTTCATGACTTGGAGTTAGCAGCCATTGTCCACGCGTTGAAGATTTGGAGGCATTATCTGTATGGCGTGGCATGTGAGGTGTTCACGGATCACAAAAGTCTGCAGTATTTGTTCAAGCAAAAGGAGTTGAATTTGAGGTAGAGGAGGTGGTTGGAGCTGTTGAAAGACTATGATATCACCATCTTATATCATCCGGGAAAGGCTAATGTGATGGCCGATGCTTTCAGTAGGAAGTCAGCTAATATGGGCAGTCTTGCTTATATTCCGGTCGGTGAGAGACCGCTTGCTTTGGATGTTCAGGCTTTGGCCAATCAGTTCGTGATGTTGGATGTTTCTGAGCCCAGCCGTGTGTTAGCTTGCACAGCCGTTCGTTCTTCATTATTGGAGCGTATCCGAGATCGGCAGTATGATGATCCCCATTTGTGTGTCCTTAGAGACACGGTGCAGCACAGAGGTGCCAAGCAGGTTACCTTAGGTGATAATGGAGTTTTGAGATTGCAGGGTCGAGTTTGTGTGCCTAATGTGGATGGTCTTCGAGATTTGATTTTAAAGGAGGCCCATAGCTCCCGGTACTCTATTCATCCTGGCGCCGCTAAGATGTATCAGGATTTGCGGCAGCATTATTGGTGGAGGAGAATGAAAAAGGATATCGTTGCATATGTGGCTCGGTGTTTGAATTATCAGCAGATGAAATACGAGCATCAGAGACCCGGTGGTTTGTTCAAGAAGATTGAGATACCTGAGTGGAAGTGGGAGCGTATTACTATGGACTTTGTTACTGGACTCCCACGGACTCAGAAGAAGTTCGATGCAGTGTGGGTCATTATTGATAGGCTGACCAAGTCAGTGCATTTCATTCCTGTGGCAGTCTCATATTCTTCCGGGAGGTTAGCTGAGATCTATATCCGGGAGATTGTTCGCCTTCATGGTGTGCCCGTGTCTATCATTTCAGACCGAGGTACGTAGTTTACCTCGCATTTCAGGAGAGCAGTTCAGCGAGATTTGGGCACACGGGTTGAGTTGAGCACATCATTTCATCCTCAGACAGACAGGCAGTCCGAGCGGACTATTCAATTTTTGGAGGATATGCTCCGAGCTTGCGTCATTGACTTTGGAGGCTCATGGGATTAGTTTTTGCCTTTAGCAGAGTTTGCCTACAACAACAGCTACTAGTCGAGTATCCAGATGGCTCCCTATGAGGCTTTATATGGTAGACGGTTTCGGTCTCCGGTTGGATGGTTTGAGCCGGGAGAGGCTCGGTTGTTGGGTACGGATCTGGTTCAGGATGCCTTGGACAAGGTCAGGATTATTCAGGATAGGCTTCGTACAGCTCAGTCCAGGCAAAAGAGCTATGTCGACCGCAAGGTTCGTGATTTGGCATTCATGGTCGGTGAGCGGGTATTGCTTCGAGTGTTGCCTATGAAGGGCGTAATGAGATTTGGGAAGAAGGGAAAGCTTAGCCCTAGGTTCTTTGGCCCGTTTGAGATTCTTGATCGAGTGGGAGTGGTGGCTTATAGACTTGCGTTGTCGCCGAGCTTGTCAGTCGTGCATCCAGTGTTTCATGTGTCCATGCTTCGGAAGTATCACGACGATCCATCCCACGTATTAGATTTAAGCACTGTCCAGTTGGACAAGGACTTGTCTTATGAGGAGGAGCCGGTAGCTATTCTAGACCGGCAGGTTCGTCAGTTGAGATCGAAGAGTATTCCTTCTGTTCGTGTTCAGTGGAGAGGTCAGCCTGCTGAGGCATCGACCTGGGAGTCCGAGTCCGATATGGGGAGCCGTTATCCCCATCTTTTCCCCGACTCAGCTACTTCCTTCTTCAGCCCGTTCGAGGACGAACGGTTGTTTTAGAGGTGGAGGATGTGATGACCCAAAAGGTCATCACTTGTTTTTAAAGTAAATTATGCATTTTGAGGCCGTAAAAACCTCTTTTAGCATCACCTCGATTTGCGTGCGCAGTCCAGGCGCCTAGCCGGAAAGCCTATATGTGAAAATCTGTGAAAAATAATAAATTTTGACTATAAAATGAATTAATTTGACTTCGGTCAACGTTTTGGGTAAACGGACCCGGACCCGTGATTTGACGGTCCCGGAGGGTCCGTAGGTATCGGGCCCGTATTATGGTTTCGGTGCCCGGTACAGGTTCAATATGATTTATATGTGCTGTCGGTAAAGTTTGGTAAGAAACGAAATCCATTTGACGTGATTCTGAGCTTAAATGCAAAATTTGATGTTTAAGAAGTTTTGAGAAATTTCATTGATCTTGAGGTTTAATTCGATGTTCATGATGTTATTTTGGTGATTTGATTACACGAGTAAGTCCGTAGGATGTTTTTGAGGTTGGGTGTATATTTGGTTTGGAGCCCCGAGGGCTCGGGTGAGTTTTGGATAGGCCACGGTGTGCAGGCGATTTTTCAAAGGTCTCTACTTCTCCAAATCAATTGTAAGTTGTTTTATTTAATTTCCTTCAATCCTTAACATCTTTTAACATGATTTCGACTTCAAATCAATGATTTTCATGGGGGAAATTGGGTGTTTTGGGTAGAACCTAGGTTTTTCAAAAAATTGGGGATTTGGACCTCGATTTGAGGTCCGATTTCAAAACAAATTATATATTTGAGTTCGTGGGGGAATGGGTAATCGGGTTTTGGTTCGAACCTCGGGTGACCATGTGGGCCCGGGGGCGATTTTTGACTTTTTGGGTAAAACTTTAGAAAACTCATTTTCATTCATTCGAATTGATTCATTTAGTGTTTATTGATGTAATTAAGTAACTTGTGACTAGATACGAGCGAATTGATGGTGGAATCAAGGGGTAAAGCGATAGTTGAGACGTGAATTGTGTTCGTGGCATCGAGGTAAGTGTTTGGTCTAACCTTAGCTTGAGGGACTAGGAGTCGTGTCTTATTTGCTACGTGTTAATTGTGGAGTACGACGTATAGGCATGGTGACGAGTATCTATACGTCGGTGTCAAGCATGCCCGTGAGTCTTGTATCATAATTGTTATGACTCTGTTGTGGTTTATTGTGCCTCACATGTTACTATCATCATTGTTCCCTTGCCGGGATGTTTGTTTTGATATTATTGTTCCCTTGCTGGGATGTTGTTATATTGCTCTTGTTCCCTTGCCGGGATGTTGTTATATTGCTCTCGTTCCCTTGCCGGAATTCTTTGTGGTTGTTGTTGATTTTTAACTGGGATCGGGTGGCACGCCTGCCACAAGATAAATGAAATGGGAGCGGGTGGCACGCCTGCCACGATATATGAAATGGGAGCGGGTGGCACGCCTGCCATGAGATATATGAAATGGGAGCGGGTGGCACGCCTGCCACGAGATAAATGGAATGGGAGAGGGTGGCACGCCTGCCACGAGATAAATGAAATGGGAGCGGGTGGCACGCCTGCCACGAGATATATGAAATGGGAGCGGGTGGCACGCCTGCCACGAGATATATGAAATGGAGCGGGTTGCACGCCTGCAACGAGATACATGAAATGGGAGCGGTTTGTACGCCTGTAACAAGATGTGAAATGAAAGTGATTCTGCCTTTGTTTTCCTTATCCTTGTTAGTAGTTGGATTTTGATTCCTTTATAATTCTCTTGATATTCTGTTTTACCTGTTATTCCCCCGAATCATGCTTTTCCCCTCCCATCTTTACTTGTTTATTTCTGCTTTACTTTCTGTAACGACCCGACCTGTCGTTTCGAGCCCTAGCACCCCGTTCAGCAGTTTGAGGCCATGATCAGCTTCATTTCAGGTATTACGACTTGTACGCGTGGGCGGAATTGAATTTCGGGAAGTTCGGGGTTGATTCGGAAGGAGAATTTTCATTTCGGAAGCTTTAAGTTGAAATAATCGACTAGGATTGGATTTTTGAGTAAACGACATTGGATTCGGGATCTGAAGGTTCCAGCAGGTTCGTATGATGATTTCGGACTTGGGTTGAAGCGCATTTCAGTGTTATCGATGTCCGTTTGGGATTCCGAGTCTGGGAGTAGCTCCGTATGGTGATTCTGGTATTGGAAGCGCGATCGGAAGTGAATTCGTCGTCCGTGGGTCATTTTGGAGCCATTTGGCTAAAGATAGAAATTTAAAGGTTTTTGAGAAGTTTGACCGGAGGTGGACTTTTTGATATCGGGGTCGGAATCCAATTCCGGAAGTTGGAGTAGGTTTGTAATGTCGAATATGACTTGTGTGCAAAATTTGAAGTCAATCGGACGTGATTTGATAGGTTTAAACATCGGAAGTAGAAGTTAGAAATTCTAAAGTTCATAAAGCTTGGATTAGAGGTCGATTCGTGGTTTTAGCGTTGTTTGATATGATTTGAGGCCTCGAGCAAGTCCGTAATGTGTTTTGGGACTGGTTGGCATGATTGGTTAGGGTCCCGGAGGCCTCGGGTGGATTCCGGATGGTTAACGGATCGAAAATGGAATTTTGGAGGAGCTGAAGTTACTGGTTGCTGGTGTAACCGCACCTGCGAAAATAGGGCCGCAGAAGCAGAAATGGGGGGCTAGGCGTGGTACCGCAGATACGGTCACTTTCCCGCAGATGCGGGACCGCATCTGCAGAAGTAGAAGCGCAGAAGCAGGCTGGGCAACTGGAGGAAGACCGCAGAAGCGGCTGTTGGTCTCGCACCTGCGGAACCGCAGAAGCGGTCAAGTGACGCAGGTGCAGAAAGTGCTGGAGGCATAGAGTGTTTTAAAAATCGGGATTTGGCAATTTTCTCTTATATTTTCTTGGCTTGGGCGATTCATGGAGGGTTTCAAGAGGGAATTTTCATCATCAACGATAAGGTAAGTTAATCCCACCTACCTTGAGTTAAATACATTGATTATGTATGAATTTTAGCATGTAAATTGGTAGAAATTTGGGGTTTTGGTAGAAAGACCTAGAAATTTATATTCTTGGAATTTGTTTTTGGGTATGGAATTAAGAGAAAATTATATATTTGAGTTCGTGAGGCTATGGGTAAACTTATTCTTCGAAAATTTTGGAAATTCGGGCACGTGGGCCCGAGGGCGTTTTTGTCAACTTTTCGATCGGGGTTAAGAATTGTTATAAATTGGATTGTAATGAGTAATTGAGCATATATTAATGTATTTGCACAACTATTGGCTAGTTTTGGAGCGTTTTGCATCAATTTGAGTATTCGAAAGGGCGTGGAAGGCCGGTTATGGATCTTCGGAGCGAGGTGAGTCTCCTTTCTAACCTTGTAAGAGGGAATTGTCCCCATAGGTGAAATAATTGGTTACGTGCTCCTATTTGTGGGGGTTACGTACGCACGAGGTGAAGAGAGTCCGTGCGTAGCTACTAATATGTGTAAGTCCGGGTAATCTAGGACCCAAAAAGCATGCTATACTTGGAATATCTGTGATCTTATTGACAATTGAATTCCTTAAATCCTATCGGATTGGTAAGTGAATTTCTAAGAAGATTAAACTTCATTTTCTTGAATTGTTAAAAGAGAATTTGCCTTTTCCTTGGATAATTGTTCGCTGATAAATTCAGGATTGACTGATTGTCATGTTTTGTTTATATTTGACCGCGTCGCATGTATGATTCGAGAGCGGGGTAATAGATGCATCTATTGTTCGGGACGCTCGACCCTCGGCAGTGCACATTTTACATTTATGTTGGATCGGGCCGTACGACCTCAGCATGAGTTGCGCATGTTTGAATTGCTTGCCTTGAGATTTATTG
>NW_017673649.1:0-49913 GCF_001879085.1 Nicotiana attenuata
TGCCAAAACTTGGCAAGTTTTTCTCTTCTGAACAAACTATTCAGAAGGACCTGGTCCATGGTCTGCCTATGACAAAATTCAAGATGCACTTCTACATATGATCTATGTGGCCCTATGAGAGTGCAAAGCAGAGGGGGAAAAAGATACATTTTTGTAATAGTTGTTTGTGGCATTTGTAAAGAAAATCCAGGTTAAGATAGAGTCTAGAGTCGCATGCATTAGATCAGATCATGGGATGACAATGTCAAATTTGATGAGTTTTGCAATTCAACACTACTTGGTGAACAGGTGCATGATCAGATCACTTCTGAACAAAACTCCCTATGAATTTTTGAATGGAAGGAAACCAGGAAACTTGGTAAATTCGATGCCAAGAGTGCTGAAGGAATATTCCTGGGCTACTCTTCTCAAAGGAAGGCTTACAAGATATATAATAAGCGGACTCAGTGTGTGGAGGAAAGTGTTCATGTTATTTTTGGTGAAGTCATTAACATGACCAACGGAAAGGCAGATATGATGAGTCAAGTAAAAGAGCTGAGTGAAGACAATACTTCCTCATCTTCAAGAAGAACGGAGGAAAACCAGCCAAACGCACCCACATCCTCTCAAAATGAACCTCAGAAGTCTAACTGGAGACCAGATAGAACCCAAGAATATCAAGGAAGGCATGAAAGATGCAGATTGGATTGTAGCCATGCAAGACGAGCTACATAAATGTTTAGCACCTGGTACCTAGACCCTCAGATCGAACCATTATAGGAACAAACGTTATGCTCCGGTGGCTCGCATGGAAGCTATTAGAATTTAATCCTTTTGCATCTCATATGGAATTCACAAAGTCTATGTGAAGCAACCTCCAGGGTTTGAATGTCATGAACATCCCGATTAAACTGGACATAGCATTATGAAAGGTTGTCAAAGTTCCTCTTGGAAAATGGCTTTAAAAGAGGGAAAATTAACAACACTCTGTTCTTAAAGAAACGGGGAAGGAACTCATTTTTCAGGTTTATGTTGATGATATCATTTTTTGTGGGGTTATGTGCAAGGTTTCAATCAAATCCCAAGGAATCTCACTTGAAAGCTGCCAAAAGAATACTGAGATACCTCAATGGAACACATGACCTGGTTCTATATTATCCCTCAGGTGATAGAAGCAGAATATGTAGCCGCAGCATCTTGATGTGCTCAACTTTTATGGATCAAGCAGCAACTGGAAGACTTTGGGGCCTCTTTATTTGGTTATAAAAATCACATTCAAGAAATAACTGGCTAATAGTATGAATGATAAAGAGGATTGAGTCTTTCAAATAAAAGGTCAAGAACCAACCCAACTGCCATGTCTTTCGACTTTTCAGATTCCCTGTCACGTCTCTTCACTTCAAAATGCATTCACTGCTAAGGTGGCCTACGATTCTGCTCTTCAAAAGAGCAAGAAAAGTAGTTAGCAGAAAAGGAGAAAGTTGGTAAAAGACGGTGTACCTGGGTCCAAGATTGAGGAGGTGGTGAGTGAGTTCTCGATGTCTGATGAGGATGTGTTAGTCAAATCCAAGGAAAAAGTGCGCCATCAAAAAGTTCTGTTGGGTCGTACAGTTGACCCAACAATCTCTGAGATGGCTGGTATGAGCCAAATTCTGGAAATGGTAGCCTGAAACTGACCACATTTGTGCCTTGGTTAATGGAGTGGACATTGTCTTCGATGTTAAGTTGACAGATCCATAAGAAAGCGCTTTTTCCTGTGTATCGACTGTTGTTCGAATTGGTTAACAAAGTTCTATTGCCTCGAGCTGAGAGGAGGTCAGCGACTTCTAAGTCTGACCTGTTCTTGATGGAACAACTGGACAGCTTTTCCCCTGTGAGTTTGCCTGCTATCATGATTGAACATATGCAAAAAGTTGCCTCCTTCAAGGCTGGTAATCATGGGCTTCCCCACGGGTTCCTGCTCACTCGAGTGTTTAAATTCTTTGAAGTACCTCTGGGGCCAGGCAAGGTGGGGACTAAGAAGCAGACTTTCTCACAGACCACTTTGGAAGAATGTGAGTGCATAGAAAAGAATGGGGGGTAGGAAGTACATCAATCGTCTCACAGCTTATTAATGCTCAGAACAGCGCAGCTGAGGAAATTCGTCGGTTGAGAGCCAGGAATGCTATCCTGGAAGGTCAGCAAGCCCAAGGGGTTCCAGTGTCACATGATGAGGTAGCTCGTATGACCAAGGAGAATGCTGATCTCAGGGCGCAAGTAGAGAACCTAAAAGCAGAACTGCTCAATGAGCAAAATTCGGGAAATGCCCGAATAGATCTTGTTCTCCAAACACTTGCTGCAGCGTCCAAGCCTTTTACTCCTAGTGCCCCCTAAGTACCCCTTCAGTGACCGGTTTCTGGAATTGTTCTTTAAGATTTCTTTCTTGTTTTTGGCAGTTGTTTTTTGTTTTCTTTTTATGTGGTTGGGATGGCATACTACTGCTCCCGTTTTAACAAGTTCAATGTTGCCTTTTGCTTTTTAAGCAAAGGCATATTAACGTTTTCTTAATAGCAATTCTCTCCTCTTTTATTATATCACTGTTTTACCTCCGTGTTTCTATTCTCTATCATGTTTGTGTGCACATATGTGGCATGAGTTAGCATAGCTGGACTTCTTTGTGTTGATTCTTCTGTTTGTGACTTTTTAATGATGCCAAAAGGGGGAAGATAAAATAATAAGTAATAAGTCAGGGGGGAACATATGGGGAAACAACTGTGTAAGTAAAGTCATAAAGTCAGGGGGAACTTGTGGTCTACTGTTACTGCTTCTCTGAGCTCTAAATCCTCGGTTTCAATGCTAAAGTTTGTCATCATCAAAAAGGGGGAAATTGATAGGTTTTCAATATCTTTGCCTTGTGTTTTGATGATCTAACAAACTTAATATCAAGAACCAGATAGGGAACCTGACTCACGTGGATTACACTGCATTTAATGGATTCTAGCCAAATGTGAACTACTACAGCTTCAGGAGCTAGGAAACTAAACAAGGACCTGCTGCCCTTATGGTTCCCTCATAGCAGTACAAAGTCAGTTGGACACAGTTGGAAACGAAGTGACTGCCTGCACTGTTTCTGCCGCACTGCACTATTTCCAGAGCCCACTCATTCCTGACAAACTAAAGTGCTCACATCAAATCAAGGTGTACCAACATGAGTTTATATTGGAACATCACTTGAAGGTTTCAGTTCCTCGTTCAAGCTTCTAGCCAAAAACAGAAATATCAATCCTCACGAGCTTGAAGAACAAAGTTGAACGCAACTACGGACCAGTTCCAAAAGTTAGCATGTTGTTGTCCTAGTTGAGTTGTAACTTTGTGATTGCACTTATTGTATCTCCTAAATTGCTTAGCTAGAAGCGTTGATTAGGAATCCTTTGTAAATCCGTAAATCCTTGAGTTTACGTTGTGGCTAGGTTAGTCATAAGCAAAAGCCTTTGTAACCGTAGGGTGACAAAGTGGCTTGTGGTGAGAACACCACAAGTTAGTTAAAGCCTTTGTAACTAGAAGAGTTATAAAGTGGCTTGTGCGAGAGCATCACAAGTTAGTTGAAGTCTTTGTAATAGAGTTATTGCAAAGTGGCTTGTAATAGGTATTTTACAAGTTAGTGAAGTTAAAAGCCTACAGGTGTAGGTCGTGGTTTTTTGATCCCCTTGTGTGGGATTTTTCCACGTAAAAATCCTCTGCCTTATTTACGTACGGTTTTATTAGCATTCTCAGCAGATACTCGTAAAGGACCAGGTAATCTACTGGATGGTGGACTCACACAAACTAACACCAAACCACCTAAGTCGCACTTCCCACATCTTGTCCTCAATAGGAGCCACACCAATCTTATCGCAAATAACCTTATTTCTGATCTTATCTAACCTGGTGTGCCCATACATCCATCTCAACATAACAGATGAAAATTGTCAAACGGTTTAATAATTAAGAAATAGTCAATTCTGTAACTTTGTTAGTTGAGGGATCAAAGGTGTATAGCTCAATTAATTGAATGTTTTATGTTAGTCAAATATTAGAAAAATCAAATGAAACAAATTGAATTTACCAATAAGTGATAGGCCAAAATTATTAATTTACCACAGGGTTGTGTACTTGTGTTGGATGGGATGAATAGGATCGACTTTGGATCGATCTCGACTACTAAAAGTTCAATATTATTGGCTCGAACCCGACTACAATAAAATTATACCTAGATTTAACTTAATAATTTAAATGCAGCTCGAATAATTATACTGAATGAATTTAGACAATATATTATTAAACTTATAATTAGCATGGAACAAATATTTTCGCACTTTCTTACTCCTGCTTATCATCGAATACTAATTGCACGTAGAGGCAGAGGTAGAGTGTTGGCGATGGATTCAACTGAACCCATAATTTTCTACGCGGAGTAAAAATTTATATGTAAAAATTCGTTAAAATTATAAAAATAGTAGATATGAACCCATAACTTTAAAAATATAATGAGTTTATGTTAAAATCTTAAAAATTAAACCATAAAGTTTAAATCCTGGACCCATCTCTAAATTTGCCTTATCAAAGACGTGTGAGGAATTTTCTATTTTCAAGAGTTTGCCACAATACCAAATTAAACAGTGACTATTAGGTAACATTGGGCTTTCATATGTCAATGTGCTCAAATCAACTTTATTTGGGACAGACATTATTCTATGATATTTATAATCTGATCTATTGGCCAATATAGAAGAAACATTAATATTCCTCTTCGTCACAATGAAAATAGTGTTAAAGATTCTTCTTCTCTACCTTTAGATAGAAATTACATATGAGGTACTTAGCAAAAAAAATACTAAATTATTAACATAAAATCTACTTCAATCAAACATATAATTTCATAATCCCCAAATTATAACTTATCCACTAGGTTGTGATTTTCTTGTAATTGCAAATGAGATAGAGTTCATAAATTATAATGGAATATGCAGTCATGTTATCCCTAAAGAATAAATTGATCTTATTGAGTTCTTTATATATATGTGTGTTGGAGCAAAAAAAAGGGCTAAACCAATTAATGATGAATTAAAGGGCGAATCTTAGTTGAACTTAATAAATTCTAGATCGAATAAAATGGAACACTCGTGAGACGAGTAGTGCTCAAGAGCATTAAATAACCGATTTAATACTCTATGATTGACAATAAATATGATAGCATGAATATGCAATAAATGTAAATAATGGCAATGAACGTAATAAGAAAGGATCTACCACCCAATTATTATATGATTGGGATGTTCCTTTCCTCTGTCAGCAACGTGAAAAATGATAAGTCTAGATGGGTATGGAATCTTTAGGTTTATGGATAAAGATTGAACAATGTGTGCTTCAATAATATCTTCAACGAACAAGGCAACTTTTGGATATTCTCTTTTGTCCACCTTTACAATGTGTTCTTATCATAAAAATGAAGAAGATCCCCTTTTTGTTTTCTATCCCTTCCTATTTATAAGGGACATTCCCCAAAAATCCTAAAAAGTACAACATAGAGAATATCCAAAGGAATATTCTTTAGGTCTACCTCTGAACCTATGCTACTGTTATTTTCTCGCCTCGACTGCCTGCTTTGGCACCAACCTTGGTGAGAGCAACCTTCAATCATTATATCATGGTAGACCTCGTCCTTTGTCTTACTTATTCGTTACCGCCGAGTCGCCAAATTTGGACCTATACAGTTAGTCCCTCCGCTTGTCGCGGTTGTGGCCTTGCACGCCCTCGATAAGCGGACATGATTTGCCTTTGTTCCGGGAGAATTTGGCTGTGGCATGAGCCCGGTCGACAAAGATGAGAGAGCGACACAACCAGTGGAGTCATGATTGGCGTGGTTGCCATGGGGTGACGTCATAGCCACGCGCGTCACCATTACGCACCTTCCCGAGACAGCGTCTGCGCCTGTCGCTTTGGTTTTGGTGCCGTTGACAATCTTTTGCCTCGATTCTCGCGCCATCCAGCCCTATAAATAGATGGGGGTTTCATTTTTCAGAAGTTTCCACCATCCCTTTCTTTGCCTAAACACTGTTCTCTTTAGATCTTCCTTGCCAGCTTCTGTTCTTGATTTTGCTCTCACGATTCCACATCTCTCCTCCTTACCTTAGTCGTTACCTCCTTCTTCAGGTTTAGTAGCATACCTTTTATCGTCGACATGTCACACACCCTTCATAGTCACGATGAAATTTCTGACGCCACTCCGTTGTCGGTGGCTCCTCCATCCGGTGGCGAGGATTTCGTGGTTGAAGAGGATGATAGCTTTCCTATTGTGGAGGAGATAGTTCCTAGAAACCCCTTGTCCAGAAGCGATTTTCATAAGGAACCTGCTCCCGCTTCCGTTCAGGTGATCTCCGAGATCGGGCCGTCTCATATAGCTGAGCTCCGATCTACATATCCGGCTGGTGGCGACATCGTGGAGGTCCATCGCCCTAGGTACTGTGCCTTTTATGTCTACCCTTTCTTAATAGGTTATACTCTCCATCTTCTACCGCTGGCAGAGGAATTCTGCCAGTTTTACAATGTCTGCCCGGCACAGTTGTCCCCGTATTTGTATAAAGCTTTCCTAATGCTGGCAAAGTATGCGGAATTGGCTGGTTGCGAGGTCGATATTCGCCACCTATTACACTTGTTTTCACCATGTTTTTACAGAGGCACTATGATACACCTGCGACATTGCGGGACCAGAGGACTGATAGTTGGAATGGACGACAGGACGAATCAGAGGTTTTGGCACAAATACTTCTTTACCAAAACCGAGCACTTGGTATCGGACCTGCTGGATTTCCCGAGCAGTGGAACTATAATCGTAGGTGTTGTTGGCATACGTTTGTTGTCTTCTTTTCATCCCTTCATTTTTCATTCATTTGTGGTTTCTTTGTGTTGTTTTTTTTAGCTGAGAGGCGTGCACCCTTTCCCATCATCGGCATTGAAGACTGGGTGGCTCCTGTGTTACCTCATATGGCAGGTATTCGAGATTGGGCGGTTTTCTACAAACGTTTTGGACCGAAGATCCCGTCTAGTAAGTGTTACTTTTGTTTTGGCCTTCTGCTGTTTACCGTTGTTTGTTGATATGACCTCCCTATGGTGACAGGTCACCGGGCTTCCAAAAAGAAAGCTCCAGTGCCAGCATTTCGCCAGGCTATTGCATCGGTAGAGATGCAATTTACTCTGGCGGAGTCCGCCCACAGAGGTCGTACTCAAGCTCTGTCAACTAGGGACTCTCCTCAGAATGCTGCTGTACGGGATGAGATCTCTTCTCGACCTATCTACCACCTTGTAGATGAGTCATCTAATGGAGAGGAGTCTTCATCGAGAAAGAGGCAAAAAATGGAACTTGGGAAGACCGTCGCCACTAGTGTTAAAACGAGGAAGGTCATTGCCCCGAGGGCGGGGTTCCGCACTTGTGCCAGACGCTGGGGCCATTTTTATGGAGGATGCTATTATGGCGGGGAGGTCCCCTAGGGCCGAGGGGGTACATCAAGGCGGGGAGCCTATACGGGCTGCTGAAGGTGGTGCGTCGTCAGTGGCCAGAGGAGAAGGAGCGGTGCTCGCAGAGGACGATGGTTCAGGCTCGGACATCGATCCTGAAGAGGTGCGGCCTTTTTGGAGAGAAACACCCGCATGGAAGTGAGGACAGAGGGTCCTAACCGACACGTAATCATTTATGTGGGTTACGACCTTTTGGCTAATTCTGAACAGGCGGTGTCGTCTTTCGCCCCCTTATACGCTGCTTCTGAGAACGCGGCGCTTCAGACGATGAGTGATACAGAGCAGTCGCTGAGTATTTCTGGCATGGCTTTGCGAGTAAGTGTTTTTTACTATTAGGATTTGTCTCGAATGCGTAATCTGCTTATGCTGACTTTCTTTCCTTTGCATGTCAGACTCTTATTATGGGGATTGAGCGCGACCGGCGGGATGAACGGAGGACGGCCATTTTTAAGAAGGTGACCTCTAAGTACAAAGAATACCGTACCAAGCATCGAGTGCTGGCTGACGTCTTTAACCAAGATAGCGACTTTCAGCTATTTCGTGACGGGATCAAAGAGAGAGGGGAGGAGTTGGCGAGGAAAGTAGAGGAGCTGGAGGAGCGGGATGATGAGCTGATAAAGGTCATAGGTCAATGCAGCGAGCTTGAGGCGGCTCTTAAGGCCAAGGAGGATGAGCTCGAGGTGAGCAAGGGGGTGATGGCCGAGAACGCTGACCTTCAAGCGCGGGTGGCTTCCTTAACTGCTGAGCTTGGGCAGAGGGAAATGGAGGCTATTGATTTGAGGGGAGAGTTGAGTGTTAAGGTCGAGGAATTGACTCGTGCCGAAAAAGGCAGTGTGGCCGCCATATCCAAAGTAGCGACCTTAGATAATGCCCTCCGTGTTTGTAGATCTGAGCGGGATAATGAGGCAGAGACATCGGCGCTCAAGGTGGCGAGGTTAGAAGAGCGGATCCAAGATCTGGAGGTGGAGTTGTCCGGATTAAACGAACAGGAAGTGCAACGGCAGTCGCAGCCGTCTACGTCTCATACTTCTGTCGATCCCGTCGTGCCGCGAGAGTTGTATGAGATGTGGGTTCATGCTGAGGCTCAGCTTGATGTGTACAAGTCCCTTAAGGCCAACGGGAAAGTTTCCGAGGCTGAACTCGAGGGTGTCCGTATTAAAGCATGTGCGGCCCGTGAAGCCTGTGGTTATGACCCCGGTACGCCTGGTGGGGACGATGTTGATGATGATGCGGACAGGCTCTCCTCCGACTCTTGGTATAATTATGAGTATGCTGAAGGAGATGACGCGACGTAGGGCCGTTATACTTATTTTTGTTTTGCCCTGCTATTTTTGTGAGGGCGTCTTCGAGCCCTTTGTAAAATATTTTGTCATATAATAGTTGTAATGGAATGATTACCTTTTTGCTATGTCTTTCCAGAGTCATTTTTTGTTTGATATGCGGTGAAGTCCCTGGTTTTTCGGCCGCTTGTGTGTAGTGTTTTGGCGTAGCTGATCGTAGATCTTAAAGTAACCGAGCGAGGTCGAATGTTAAGTAATTCGAGCGAGGTCGAATGTTGACTAATTCGAGCAAGGTCGAATGTTAAGTAATTCGAGCGAGGTCGAATGTTAAGTAATTCGAGCGAGGTCGAATGTTAAGTAATTCGAGCGATGTCGAATGTTAAAAATGTTATTTTATTTCATTCATTGGAGAATATCTTGGTGGAGAGTACAAAATGCTGCTTTATTTCATTCACTAGAGAATACTATACATGTTCGTTTCATACATATATTGGAGAAGCTTCCATGTATCTAGTCCCTTCATCGTTCGGCCTAGAGAAGTAGTCGGCAGGCGGTGCGATGAACCATACTTGAACTTCGAGACGTCCCTTTCGTCGCCTCATTAAAAACCTCCCCGAGAAAACCCAATTGGGATAAAACCCGGGTGAGGGAAAAAGAGTACGACTTGAGGGGCGTCCTTTTTCAGAAGTTGAAGTATTTGAGGTAGGCGACGTCCAGTTGTTTTGTAGTAGTTTTCCTTCTATTGTTTCTAGTTGGAATGCTCATTTTCTTGTTGCTGCCGTGATTTTGTATGGCCCGTCCCAATTGGTTCCTAGTTTGCCTTCTTTCGGGTCTTTGCTCGCTTGTGTTTTAGCCTTGAGAACATAGTCTCCGACTTTGAGTGGTCGTATTTTGGCTTTTTTGTTGTAGTACCTTTCTGCTTGTTGTTTTTGGGCTACCATTCTTACGTAAGCCATCTCTTCGTTCTTTGCCTCGTCGAGGTCTTATTTAATGTTCTCGTCATTGTTTTGTGTGCTTTCATTGGAGTATCTCAGTCTAGGTTCCCCGACCTCGACAGGTATCGTGGCATCAGTCCCGTAGACTAGTGAATACAGTGTTTCGCTTGTGCTCGTTTTTGGCGTAGTCCGATAGGCCCATAGTACCTCTGGTAGCAATTCTGGCCATAATCCTTTGGAGTCCTCGAGCTTTTCTTCAAGATGTTCAATATTGTTTTGTTGGAGGATTCGGCTTGACCGTTACCGGCGGGGTGATATGGCGTGGAGAGTATTCGCTTGATGTGCCATTTTTCGAAGAACTCGGCGGTCTTTTTCCTGGTGAATTGGGGTCCGTTGTCGCAGCTGATTTCTTTGGGAATGCCGAAGCGGCATATGATGTTTCTCCATATGAATGTGATAACTTCCTGATCGCGTATTTTGGCGAATGCACCTGCTTCCACCCACTTGAAAAAATATTCAATTAAAACTAAAAGGATTCGTGTGTTACCTCGTCCTGCTGGGAGGGGCCCGACAATATCCATTCCCTATTTGATAAATGACCATGGTGATGTAACCGAGTGGAGGAGCTCGCCTGCTTGGTGTATCATAGGGGCGTATTTCTTTCATTGCTTGTGAGCACGTGATTTTTGCCCTATCTGAATTACTCCCAGAAATTCAAACAAAATGATTTCTTTCATTATTTGCAATTTTGTGGATTTTTTGTGACATTTTATGTTAATTGTTTGCATTTTGTTTGTGCATTTCTACTAATGAAAAAAAAACAAAAATATGCTTGGCATGTGCATTTAGGGCTTAATTTCACATCTTAGGGCTAATTAGTAATTAAGTTACTTTACAAAGAAGAATAACAAAAATAGTCCATTTTTGCATTTTTTTTAATTGATAGTTGTTGAATTGGTCTTGAGTTTACTTTAAATAGGAATTAATTAGCTAAATTTTGGAAATAAATTAGGTCTCATTTTAATCTTTGCAGTTTTTTTATAAAATCAAAAAATATATATATACACAAAATGAACCAAAAAATAAACAAAGGAAATAAAAATGAAAACAAAAGCATTTAAAAGAGGGTGCTTTAATAATACTCAGTTTTGGGCCATTTCAGTCAAATTAATCAGCCCAAAAGGAATACCTCTCTCCCAAACCCGGTCTCCCAGTCCAAGCCCAAATCACCCCAACCCGGTCCAGCCTCCACACCCTACCCAAAACGACCCCGTTTTCCCCAATTTAATCACAACCCTCGATCCTTTTGATCCAACGGACGAGAACTGCCTAGGTTTTGTGGTATAAATATGTCCTAACACTACCCTACCCCCCTCAGACCCCCTCACCCTCCCGTCTCTCTCACTTGTTCATCAGAGACGCCTAACCTCGCCGTCCTCCGCCGCCTGCCGCCGGCCGGAAATCGCCTCCGCCGGCGGCGATCATCCAAATCACCTGAAAATTACACCACTTCTTCATCTCATCTTCCTCGTCACGATTCCGGCCTTATTTCTCCTCGAATCCCACCCCAAAGCTTCGAATATTAGATCAAAGTTTTCCGGCCATGACACAACTTCTCCCAAATCGGTCCAAATTAACACCCTAGGTCCTCCTCCCCTTTCCCTATCCAAATCCCCGGTTAGTTTCTCTCTAATCTGCCCGGAATTGGTCGAATCTCGGTTTGAATATTTTCCGGCCAAGACCCAAAGTATGTCAAATGGTCCCAAATTGATACCCTAGGTTCATCTGAGTCTCCTCTACCCAACCCCCATAGCCACTAGTCTCGAATCTGCCCGGAACGTTACGAATTTTAAGTCCCAAAGCCCGGCAGAACCCTAACTCAGAAATCTTGGGGATTTTGGACCGTAATTTCCCTAATCACGTGTTTTCTTTTGAAAAACACACGATTAGGGATGTTGCGTGTCAAGAATCCCGGAGGATTCACAACAATAGCTGGTCAGAGTTCGCCCCATAATCAGTCGAGTGCTCAAAATTAGTAAGTTATGTTCGATGTTGTTTGATTCTGTATGATATTGTTCAAATCTGTTTTGATAATCTTTAACTCTTTAGGGCACTTTTGATTTCAATTTCTCTTCAGTATTTGAGCTTTTACTGTTGTTATTGGTTAGTAGTAATCAATTAGTTTAGTTTAGTTTAATTCAGTAATTGCATTAGTAATTCCATGTTCATGATCTAGCTTAAGTTTTGTTCTTCATGTCAGTGCTATTCCCAGTAGTCATATACGTTTAAGTGGTCTGATTTTGGGTTCAGTTAGTCGACTCCTAATTGTTTACTGCAGTTTGATTTTAATTGTTCCAACCTCTTGATTAGCTAATTTGTCTAGTTTGATTAGCCCTAGAAATAGATTGCTTGGTTATAGTTAATGGACTGGTTTAACTTAGTCAGTAATTTCAGGGGATTCAAAGGGTAGTGTAGGCATGGAAAAGGGTAGTTTCATTAAGATTGGTAATTGTTGAAGTAAAGTAAGGGTAGAATAGGAATTGTAATGGGTATAGAACCTTCTAGGATGGACAATTAGAATAGGGACTAAGGGGTAAAAGGAAAATCTGAATTTGGGACCTCTAAAAATTCCAGAAAAAAAAAACTTTAAAGAAAAAAGCAAAAACAAAAATCCAAAAAAAAAGAGAAAACAAGCAAAAACAACAGAAATTCCAGAAAAAATACTGTTGCATTTCTAGTTTAGTTTAAATAGGAGAATGGCTTGAAATTCTTTATGTTTTGACTACTGAAGTTTCAAAGGGTATTTCTGGGTTTAAGTTCAAGTACGGATTTTTTGGTCATCTGGTGGATTTTATCATTCTGTGATCTGCTGACCACCTTTCTCTTGTTATTTCTATTCCAGGTACACAACTAAAACTCCATTTGAGGTTTTGTGTTGTGTGCTACTAGTATAATGTAGTATGATGCAGTTCCAGTTTCCAGCATTGTTAAAATTAGTTCATGATTATTGGAGTCGTTGATATGTGTATGCAAGGTTAAGTGAAATCATAATTGAATTGTGCTACTGTCATACATTAATCCAAAGTCAAGGATTAAAAGCAGCTAGAGTGTAGGTGTCTCAAAATGATCTGAATACTCTGAAAATTGGTCCGAAAGTCCATCAGGTCACGAATGGCTTGAGTTCTGACAAACTTCTTAAATGGTTCATAGTTGAATTATGGCATCTCCGTTTCATCTTTGCCTGGAAATCGACCATGGTCTAGACGCCCAACTTCTGGGCCTGTCTTTGCCCACGTTGGGCCCAAATGACTTCCTGTCCAGGAACTGGCGTCGAGGCCCAGTAGCAAGTTCAGAATGTTGAATTGATTAGCAGTTCTTTTACTTTTAGCGACAAATTGAGTAGAGAATTGTAGATTGTTCTAGGATTGACCCTTAACTAAAATGTGACGAGCCTCGCCGAATAAACTGCAAATTGCGCGGCTCTCATAAATGCTATAAAAATACTTAGAATTCGGGTGAACCGTCTAGCGAATTTCACGGTTTTTCCCCAAAGATAATAAACGCGTAGTTGCTTTAGGCGCGTATTTTAATAATATTACCTTCCTAAACACGGGTGCACATTTATGTGACCCAAATTTGAATCTCAACGAATTCGAAATGCGTCAAGAGCCACGGGTGCACTGGTGTGACGTGGTTCGAGATACATTTTCACGACGTTGCAATTCTTATTAAAAGTAAACTAAAAGCGGTTTACTATTAAAAGCACATAAGCTAGAACACATTGTGAAATCAGATAAAATCAAATACGACAGTTGAGCGACCGTGCTAGAACCACGGAACCCGGGAATGCCTAACACCTTCTCCCAGGTTAACAGAATTCCTTACTCGGATTTCTGGTTCGCGGACTAATAACAGAGTCATAATTTCCTCGGATCGGGATTCGACCGGTGGCTTGGGACACCATTAATCTCCCAAGTGGCGACTCTGAAATCTTAATAATAAATCCCGTTCCGATTGTCCTTTAAGTGGAAAAACTCCTTTACACTCTTCCGGGGGTGTAGGTAAAAAGGAGGTGTGACATTGCTCACACTTCTTGACGTAGTCGGCGGCTTCCTTCTTCATTGTGGGCTAGTAGTAACCTGCCCGAATGAGGCATCATACGAGGGCTTGGTTGCCGGTATGCGCATCATAGTGGCCCTCGTGTACTTCTTCGAGGACGCGCCTTGTTTCGTTCGGCCCTAATCGCCAAGGGGCCCCCAAATGTTCTTTTGTACAGGTCGTGGTTGATGATGTTGTACCTGGCTTCCTGCATTCGAAGCTTTTTGGCTTCCTTTTTGTCCGATGGGAGTACTCCCTCCTGCAAGTATGTTATGATGCGGTTGCACCAGTCCCAAGTCAAATTTTCAGAGTGTACCTCGAGTTGGTCTACTGACGAGTGGATGAGAGTGACCACGTTTTCTTTAGTAATGTTTTTGGTGGCTGCTGCTAATTTGGCGAGGCCATCTGCCTCGATATTTTGTGCTCGAGGTATCTGGTCGAGTTGACATTCACCGAATTCTGGTAGTAGTTTATGAATTTTTGCATAGTACTTTTGTAGCCTCTATTCTTTGATTTGGAAAGTCCCTGTGAATTGGTTGACAACGAGTTGTGAGTCGCATTTGAGGACGACTCGCCGTGCTCCGTATTTGAGAGCCAGTTTTAGTCCTAAAATAACGGCCTCATATCGGCCTCATTGCTAATCATATCGGGGCACCGTATGGACTAGCGGATAACTTCGCCTATTGGGACTTCGAGTACGAGTCCCAGTCCAGATCCTGACGCGTTGGACGCATTATCGGTGTATAGGACCCATAGGTCGGGTTGCCCGAGAGGGGTACGAGAAGCCTCCTGCTTGACCTCGGGCATTATTTTGGCAATAAAGTCGGCGACGAAGTCGGCAAGTACCTGTGATTTAATCGATGTTTGTGGTTGATATGTTATATCGTGCTCGCTTAATTCTATGGCCCACTTGACCAGTCTTCCCGACAATTCGGGTTTATGTAGGATGCTTCGCAGGGGGAAGGTCGTTACCACCGATGTGGGATGGCATTGAAAATAGGGTCTAAGCTTTCGTAAAGCTATAACCAATGCTAAGGCCAATTTCTCGAGGTGGGGGTACCTCGTTCGGCGTCGACCAGGGTTTTGCTAATGTAATAAATTAGAGATTGCGTACCTTTGTTTTCGCGGACCAGCACTGCGCTTACCGCGACTATTGAGACGGCCAAGTATACTAGGTAGCGTTCGGCAGGTTCTGCTTTTGCGAGCAGTGGGGGCGAAGACAAGTACGCCTTTAGTTACCTCAAGGCCTCGATGCATTCCGAATACCACTGGAGCCCGTTATCTTTTCTCAACACGTTGAAGAATTTGTGGCACCTGTCAGATGACCGTGAGATGAACCTCGATAGGGCAGCTATACGGCCAGTCAGTTTTTGTACCTATTTTTTGCTGGTTAACACTTCATGTATCCCTTCAATGGTTTGATTTGATCTGGATTGACTTCGATGCCCCTTTGTGACACCAAGAAATCGAGAAATTTACCCGAGGTTACGCCGAAAGCATATTTTTCGGGGTTCAATTTCATGTCGTACTACCTTAATATACTGAGGGCCTCTTTCAAGTGGTTGATGTGGTCTTCTTTCCTCTTTGATTTTACCAGCATGTCATCAATGTAAACTTCCATTGTTTTGCCGAGTTAATCCTTGAACATCTTGGTGACCAATCTTTGATACGTTGCCCCTGCGTTCTTCAACCCGAATAGCATAACTCTGTAACAGTACGTCTCCTGATGGGTGATGAAAGTAGTTTTTTCCTAGTCCTCCTCCTCCATGAGGATTTGGTTGTAACCTGAGTAGGCGTCCAAGAAGCTTAATAATTCGTGTCCCGTGGTTGCATCGATGAGCTGGTTGATGTGAGGCAATGGGAAGGAGTCCTTTGGGCAGGCCTTGTTTAGGTTTGTGAAATCCATGTACATCCGCCATTTCCCGTTTTTCTTTTTTACCATGACCACATTGGCGACCCATTGGGGATATTTTGATTCCCGGATGGAACCGTTAGCGAGTAGCTTTTCAACTTCATCACTGACGGCCTTGTTGATTGCGACGTTGAATTTTCTTCTTATTTGATGCACTGGTGGGTAGAGCGGGTCGACGTTCAACTTGCATGTAGCCACGTCTTTCGGGATACCTGGCATATCTGCATGGGAGAAGGCGAACAAATCGGCATTGTCAATTAAAAACTTATAAAATATACCTGGTTCTGAGAGTTTATGTCCGATGTAAGACTTTTTGTTTCTGTTGTTGATAGCAAGACGGTATCGAGATCTTCTACCATTGACTCAGCGGCTTCTACGATGTCGGGGTCCCTGATGACGTCTGTTTGTGCGTCGAGTCCGGTCCCCGACTTTGGTAATTGCTATGCTTCTGAGTCTGTTCCCTTTAGTTGTTGAGTGTATGTGCAATCCTGGTCGATATGATAGCATTCTTGGGCAGTGCGTTGTTCGCCTCGGATGCTGAATATCCCCATGGATTAGGGAACTTGATCACTTGATACAAGCTTGACGGGATGGCCCTCATGGCGTGTATCCATGGCTGCCCTATGATGGCGTTGTAAGCTATGTCTTGGTTCATGACATGGAACGTTGTTTCTAGGGTGACGCCCCCGGCCAGAACGGGTAGCGTTATCTCCCCAGAGGTTCGCTCAACTGCATTGTTAAAACCTGTTAGTGTTTTGCAACGTGCTACTATCTTTTCTTCGAGTCTCATTTGTGTGAGAACTCGAGGGTGGATAATACACGCACCGCTTCCGTCGTCTACCATTATTCTTTTCACATCAGTATCTGAAATACGTAAAGTAATAACAAGATCATCAAAATGAGGGAAAGTCAAACCATCGGTATCTGACTTATCGAAAATGATACTGTCTCCGAGGTCGTCGTATTGTTCGTGGGTGATCGACCACTTCAGTTTGTGCGTGGTGGTGAACTTCACATGGTTGATCGCTGCTTCATCACCTCCGCTGATGATCATTTGGATGGTGCAGGCAGGGAAGGGTGGCTTTGGAAGGCCCTGGTGTTGTTCACGTCCGCGGCCAAAGTTGGCTCGTCCACGGTCACTCATCAGCTCCCTCAGGTGCCCTTGGTTTAGCATGTTTACTACCTCTTGCCGTAGAGCTATGCAGTCTTCGGTTTTATGGCCCTGCTCTTGGTGAAATTCGCAGAGGACGTTCGACTTTCGGGTACTTGGGTCGGACTTCATCTTTGTGGCCACTTCACCTTTGTGCCAAGCTTCTCTAATGCGTACACTATTTCTGAAGGGGAAACACAAAAATTGTGAGCAGATAAGAGTGGAGGAATACCTCTTTCGTATCGTTGAGTCCCTGTGTGTGTTCTGGACGGCCCTTCCGCATGTCGAGGAGACGGTGGGATGGTTGTTCTGACGTAGGGTTGGTGTCTTTCTCGATTGAGACGGGGGCCTGACTGATCTCTTCGATCGTCGTTACGACGATCTTTTCTCGACTCCGTCTGAACTGATGTCAACCGTTGGGTCGGACCGTTAAGGTCGTCCTCGTCGGCTCTCACCTCGGCGCAAAATAGGCATTGTGGATTTCTTCCCAAGTGGTGGGAGGGTATTTCATGAGCCTGCTTAATAACTTTCTGGTTGCTCTCGACCCATTCCTGTTCAACCCGTACTGGAAATCTGCTACTACCATCCCTTTTGATACATTAGGTAGGCTCATTCTCACCCTGTTAAACCGTGATACATTAGGTAGGCTCATTCTCACCCTGTTAAACCGGGCGGGGAAGTCCTTGAGTCCCTCGCCAGGCGATTGCCTAACGGCGAATATATCGTTTACCCTGGCCTCTGCCTTTTTAGCCCCGGCGTGGGCGGTGACGAACTTGTCGGCCATTTCTTCGAACGTTGTTATTGACCGTGCCGGCAGTTGTGAATACCAGGTTAAGGCTCCCACTTTTAGTAACACTGATGGTACTTGCTCCTTCGAAAGGTCGTTGCCCTTCACCGCTGTGACGTAATGGATGATGTGATTTTCGGGGTCTGTAGTACCATCGTATATCTTCAAGTATGGTGGCATTTTGAAGGTCTTGGGAATGGCATGTGGAGCCGCTTCCTCGTTGTATGGTTGTTCGACGAACCGACCAACGTCTCGTTTTGGTAGCAACTTTGGGGCGCCCGGTATCTTGTCGACCCTTTCTTGATGCTCCCTCATCTGGTCACGGAGTGACTTGTTTTCGTTTTTCATTTCTTCCATTTTCTTCAAAATGGCTGTCAGTGCGTCGTTACCTACACCAACAGTGGTGTAAGTGTTACCTGTTTGGGGGGTGGACTGTTCGCAAGTGATCGTTGTGATATCTGCTTGCGCGGTGTTTCTATTCTCCCATTGAACGGGTTTGTTGAGTATGTTGTTCAGAGTACTCTCGTCAGCCATTCTTCCAATAATTTTCTCACTGCTGGTGGTGCTTCCTCAGTTGTGGGTGTGGAAGCTCCTATTTCATGTGAAGCGGTCACACTTTCATGAGGAGGAGGTGAATCACTTCGCCTGGGCGTAACGCTTGGCGTCACATTCTCATTATCTTCTCTACCGTCCTCGTTGATGGTGTTCAAAATGTTGGTAGTGACACCTGCTATTGCTTTCTACCTTGCCTCTCCTTTTCCTGCCATCGTTAGTTTGAACAAATGAATAAGAGATGGCTGTCTTTTTTATGATGTAGAAGGAACTAAAATTTCAACTAAAACCTCCCCACAGACGACGCCAAATTGTTTGAGCAAAAAAGTGTTAAACCAATTAATGATGAATTAAAGGGCGAATCTTAGTTGAACTTAATAAATTCTAGATCGAATAAAATGGAACACTCATGAGACGAGTAGTGCTCAAGAGCATTAAATAACGGATTTAATACTCTATGATTAACAATAAATATGATAGCATGAATATGCAATAAATGTAAATAATGGCAATGAATGTAATAAGAAAGGATCTACCACCCAATTATTGTATGATTGGGATGTTCTTTTCCTCTGTCAGCAACGTGGAAAAATGAGAAGTCTAAATGGGTATGGAATCTTTAGATTTATGGATAAAGATTGAACAACGTGTGCTTCAATAATATCTTCAACGAACAAGACAAATTTTGGATATTCTCTTTTATCCACCTTTACAATGTGTTCTTATCTTAAAAATGAAGAAGATCCCCTTTTTGTTTTCTATCTCTTCCTATTTATAAGGGACATTTCTCAAAAACCCTAAAAAGTACCGCATAAAAATAATCCAAAGGAATATTCTTTATGTCTACCTCTGAACCTATGCTACGTTATTTTCTCGCCTTGGTTGCCTGCTTTGGCACCAACCTTGCTGAGAGCAGCCTTCAATCGTTATATCATGGTCGACCCCGTCCTTTGTCTTATTTATTCGTTTCCGCCGAGTCGCCAAATTTGGACCGATACAATATGTCTCCTGTTTAAAACCAGTAATGATCCAACTTTATTGGTACAGCTGTTCTTTACTAATATACATTTCAAGATGAAGTTTTTGGATCTATTTTAGTTTTATTTAAGAAATCAACTATATACTAAATTAAATTTCTCAAGATCGCCCTACAATTCAATAATTCAAGAATTTAAAATGTAATCACATGAATATCCACTTTATTCTAAACAATACTCATTTGATAGTTAGCATAATAAATTAAAAAAAAGTCATGACTTGTAATCTATTGTTCTATTGGAGAATTTTGCTAACCAATTATAACGGCTCACGTCCAACAATTCGTCATATATTAAAACGTTAATTAAAGTATTAGTTGTAATAATATATGTTAGTAGTATTAAATATTCTCACGTGTGGCCTACTATCATTATGTCGACATTGACCTCATTAAAAACCAATTGGTTTCATAGTATAATGAATGATCCTTGACACGTAATTTATCGTCTATGTTATCTTAAAGAGATTTAATTTTTATACATCGATACAATAAATATTTTTACACTAGTACTGTAGTTCAATCTATTATCATAAAAATTTACTTTATAAATAATTTAATTGTATAAATATGTTTTACATATCAGCGCGTAGCATTTTTACTGAAATTTGTGCGAATTTGGTGAATCATGATAATGAAAGTTTAGTCATTAAAAGATTGACTTCGGTTTTACAGAATTAAATTTTGCATTATATTATTCTCTATGACTTCATTTGGTCATTTAGACCAATCCTAGGGTAATGTGTTGGTGTTTGTGCATTTTAATACTAAAATTATAATATTAAAGTGTATCATTTTTTGTGATATAATGGTTATAAATTGGTAAGAAAGTGGTCATTACTTTGGTGTAACTCATGAAACCACTAATGCCATGATCTACCACTTATTATCCACTAAAGTTTACATTCTGTAACCACCAACCCATGTTCTACTATTTTAATATCCCACTACTTTGTTATTTATTTTATGGAAGAAATTCTACACCTATAAATAGTGGTGTTTCTTTCTTGTGTTTGGTGTGGAAAAATAATGTAGCGTGCATGGAAAAAAAAGAAATTGGTGTAAGGAAAAAGAGAGTTAAGAGATAGAGAAAAATCTAAGTCTCCAATTTATTCTCTACAAAAGAGAATATTATTTTTGCTAAAGGAGGTGTACATTTTGGTGGAGCTTTGTACTCAACAACTTGTCCAGAGTTTGTTTGAATCATACGACGTTGTCGGGCTGTTGTATCCTGGAGAGGACAAGTCAAAAGTATTATTGCTAGACTGATGAAGATGCTACCGCAGTGGGCTTGAATCTCCTTATAGAGAGCGAGTTATCCGTGATTCGGCCTGAAGAATATTTATTTATTTTTCTTCATCTAATTTTTTGATTGTAATTACTTGTAATTTCACCAGTCTAATGTTTCACTGAAATTATTCATATTAGAAAAGAGATTAAGGACATATATACTAGAGTTGTATATAATACTTTTTTTTGGTTGATCATAAAAAGTCAAACTAGATGACTTTTGGCTTTGTTTGCACTTCTAATTTTATCTCAATTTTTAAGTTATCGGGAAAAAAAGGTCTACCTAACGCAGTAGGCTGTAGGATTTAATAGAAAACAGGATACTAAAGGAGGATAAATTGGACAATTTAATGAAAATATTCCGTGGCGATTAATTAATGGATGCTAATAAAAGAAACATTTTAGTTCCATTGACGCCAAAGAAATATTGTCACGACCCGGATTTTTCACCGTCGGGACCGTGATGGCGCCTAACCTTTCAGTTGCTAGGCAATCCAACAATTTGATATTAACACGCTAACTCTTAAACAATTCAATAAATAACAACAATTAAATCATAACAGGCTTAAAAGAGCGCAGAATTTTATAGTAACCCAAGTAATTATACACAATTACTCAGAATCTGGTGTCACAATTCACGAACTTCTAAGAGTCACTACAAATAACTGGCTGAAGGAAAGTACAACTGTTTTTGAGTTTAAAAAAACAGTAAACTGAAATAACTGGAAGCAGACTCCAGGGTCTGCCAACGCCGGCAGATCTACCTTGGTCTCCTGTGAGATTGAAGTCAGCAGCTCAACTCGGGTCAACAAGGTCTAGTACCCAAATCTGCACAGAAAGTGCAGAGTGCAGTATCAGTACAACTGACCCCATGTACTGGTAAGTGTCGAGTCTAACCTCGGCGAAGTAGTGACGAGGCTAGGACAAGACACTTCCAAACAAACCTGTGATGTTCATCAATACATATACACTAATAACAGCAACTAAAGAAACAAGGCAAGAAGTATTGGGAAGGGGGCATGCTGAGGGAATTACAAGACAAAGAATTACAACGGAACTGAGAACATGAACAATCAATATACCTTAAACAGATAGAAACGGATAAACACAGTAAAGAAAAGTACACGGCATCACCCTTCGTGTTTTTGCTTTCAACCTCAACAAATGAAATAATATCAACGTGCACGGCATCACCCTTCGTGCTTTTACTCTCAACCTCACCATAATAAATAATAGAAACGTGTACGGCATAACCCTTCATGCTTTATCACTCACTCAAAAAATATTGCACGGCATCACCCTTCGTGCTTTAACACTCTCCCTCACCATAACAATGAACAATGACAACGGGGAGATAGGAATATCAAGAACAAATCTTACTTCAACACTTAGTTCCACAATACCAACCTCAACTTTGAGTCAATACTCAATCAATACCAAATTCAGTAAAACATGATAAGAAATTACTCAACACATTGGATAGCTAGTCTAAACATGAGCAATGTGATCAAAGAGTACAACATTTACAGGAATAAGACTCACTCACATGCTATGACTCGACAACAACACATAGGTACTCGTCACCTCACCTATACGTTGTACTCAACATCCAAACACGTAGCAAACAGGCAAATAACACATAATCCCTCAAGCCAAGGTTAACCACGATACTTACCTCGCTCCAACGGCCAAACTCAAAGCTCAATTACCGCTTTTTCCTTCACACAAGCCTCCGGACCAATAGAATCTAGAAAATTACCAACCAAACAATTCAGTTTAAGCCTTAGGAACTACCTACGATTGCAAGGAATTCAATTTAGGCCATTTTTAAAAAAGTCAACAAAATTCAACACCTGGACCCGCTTGGTCCAAACCCGAAATTCGGACTAAAACACGATTACCCATTCACCCCGAGCACGAATATATATTTGGTTTTGGAATCCGACCTCAATTTGAGGTCTAAATTCCTAAATTTTGAAATCCCTAGTTTCTACCCAAAAATTCCCAATTCTACCATGAAAACCTTAGATTCGTGGTTGGAATCTTGTAAAATGAAGTGAAAGATTGAAAGAAACTAGTTTAGAATCACTTACCTATGATTTGGGGAAGAAATGGTCTTTGGAATCGCCTCTTGGGTTTTAGGTTTTGAAAATTTGAAGAATGAATGAAAAATCCTATCTAAGTCTATTTTACACTGCTGCAGATGCTGCATTTGCGACCCGAGCTTCGCAAATACGAAGGGATCATCGCAAATGCGAGGTCCTCCACACTTCAGCTGCTTTCGGGATTGCGAAGATAAGTTCGCAATTGCGAACTTGAAGATCACGGCCCCTCCCACTTTACTTCGCAAATGCGAAGAATTCCTCGCAATTGCGAGGACTGCCTGGCCCAGCTACTCTTCGCATTTGCAATGAGAAGCTCGCAAATGCTGAACCTGCAGAGTTCGCAATTGCGATGCCGATCTCACAAATGCGAGATCAGAGGCCAACAATAAGATCAGTTACACCAGCAAATTTTTCCAAGTTCAAACCACTCTGTAGCCTATCCGAAACTCACCCAAGCCCTCGGGGCTCCAAACCAAACATGCACACAAGTCTTAAAATATTATATGAACTTGCTCGCGCGATCAAATCGTCAAAATAACACTTAAAACAACGAATTTAGCACCAAATCAAATGAAATTCTCAAGAACACTTTGAAATTTCTATTTTATCAACCAGACGTCCGAATCACGTCAAACCAACTCCGTTTCTCACCAAATTTCGCAGACATGACTTAAATATTATATTGAACCTGTACCGGGCTCCGGAACCAAAATACGGACTCGATACCAACAAGATCGAACGATAATTTCTTAAAAACACGAGTCCGAGTCCGTTTACTCAAAACGTTGACCGAAGTCAACTAAATCAACTTTTAAAGGCAAAATTTATTATTTTCATCAACTTTTAACATAAAAGCTTTCCGAAAATACGCCCGGACTGCGCACGCAAATCGAGGAGGGATAATATGAGGATTTAAAGGCCTCGGAACACAGAATTTGATTTTAAATCATAAGATGACCTATCAGGTCATCGCAAATACTACGAGGATAAACTCGGAATACAAAGAAAAGTTTATCTAGAGGCACTATTTTGGCAAGATATTGAAAGTCGTCAACAATTTGAAATGATATCCTTTTTTAAAGTGTTTAATTAAACTTTAAAAAAAGGTAATTTCTTAACTCTTACAAAACCAGAATTAATTAAAGATTACTGCAACTAAAAAAGAAATAAAGCGACCGGTCAACTAATGACTACAAATGTAAAGCCATAAATTTGATCAAACCTGCTTTCGTGTTTTCCTTTGTTAATTACTATATGGTGTCACACCTTCTTTTTCCTACACCCCGGAAAGGGTATAAAAGGGAGTTATTTCCAACTTGAAGTGACAATCAAAACGGGATTTATTTATTTAAAGAATTCAGAGTCGCCACTTGGGATAATTTATGGTGTCCCAAGTCACCGGTTCAAATCCCGAATCGAGGAAAGATTGACTCTGTTTTATAGTCAGCGAACACAGAAATCCAGAAAAGGAATTCTGTTAACCCGGGAGAAGGTGTTAGGCATTCCCGAGTTCCGTAGTTCTAGCACGGTCGCTTTGATCATACTTGGCTTATTAAATTGTCTAATTACTGATTTTCGAACCTATGTGCTTTTACCTTTTACCGCTTTTAAATTAAGAAAATTATCTTGAAACGGGTCACGCGTACGTGTACCCATTTGTTTGGTGCGTCAAAATCATGTCACGCGAACGTGTCCACAATTAATAACGCTTTATTGTTATTAAGAAAATTTGGCCGAAGTTGCGCGAACGCATACTCCGGTTTGGGTTTTTAGAAATCGTAATCATGTCACGCGAACATGTCCACAACCACGATAATATATTAAACGTGCCTAAAGCAAAACTACGAACATTTATCATTTTATATCTAACTCATAAGAAATTAATACGAGGGCCATACAATTGTCATTTATGTTTGGCACGGCGCACCTCAATTCTAATTTTAAAAAAATTCACATTAAACTCGGAGGGCCATAAGCTATTGGTGTTGTCTAGTATGGCTCACCCCCACTATTTTGAAAAGAAAACCAATTAATTAACTAGAGGAAAATTGGGGAACTTCCACTCATTTAAATAAAATCTCAAACCTACTAACTAATTAGCAAACCTCGAACTAAAGGGAGCAATTAACTCAAAATTCAATCTCGGCTGCTTTCAAACTTGGGCCCAATGAGCCCAAAAACCTACTGCAAATGCAAATGCGCAGAACCAATGATGGCTTAAAATAAATCCCAAAATAGGCCCAAACTGAAAACATGTCAACTGAAAAGTACAGACTCAGGATCGAGTCCATATGAGCCCAAACCAATTCAACATAGAAAATCAGGTCCCAAATTATTATGCCAACTCAAAATACCAATCAACTGATACCAAACTAGGAGCATTGAAATTGATTTAGCACCATAAACTTCTGATTTTAAGATATCAAACACCAACTACCTACTTAGCTTTCTACTTTTAATTATGTCAACTTGATATGACTAGATAACATTATAACTCAATGTTAAGCAAGCATGCTAGATTCAACTTCTAACTAGTTTTAAAACACGAATCTGAACCTTGGCTTCAAAAATGGTCATGTTGACAAGGCAGAATCTGGGTAAATCGATACATACAGGCCACTATTTAACAGTTCAATGAATTCAAATGGCTATCAAAGCTAAAACAACATTGGTCTTCAGTATAAACTAAACAAGGGTCTACAACCCAAAGCATTACATTGAATCCTGTCACAAAGCCTTAACAGATCCTTTACCCAGCATTCACTCAGATTTCATTAAAAGAAAACTAAATAGATAGAGTCCACAGTTCATTTATCAATACAAATGCAAATTACTACCGCAGGTTACTCTCACACACACGAATTCAGAAAAAGAAAACCTAACTAACATCTGTAGTTCAAAGTCTAATTACGGAATATTGAAACAGTAAGAGAAACAGGGGAAATCAGATTCGAATGCAGCCTTCATTCAAACAGAACTTCACTTGAATTACATGTTCAACAGTCATTCTTCACTCATAGGCTAAAGAAGGTACCAGGAAAGTAAAATGACAGCAACAATGAGAAGCTCAGCAATAAGCAGTAGTAGTTAACCTAGATGCAACAACCAGAACAATGAAATCAGTTCAAAGGTCCAATGGAACAGTAACCCTCACAAAGCTTGAACCAAAAAAACTTTTCAAAACCCAATATCAATCCATTTTAAATCCTGTAATGAGGAACTATTGTTTTCAGAAATTGAAAAGAATCAGAAATCTCTGAAAAAGTTCAATGAAACAGTAAAATTCAGCCGTTTGTATTTTTTCCTGGATTTTTCTCTGAATTTCTTTTTTCTTCTCAAGTAAGAGTGCCTTTATAGGCAAGTTATTAGGGCAGCCTTAAGGAGATCAGATTTTCACTTTGATCCTTTTCTAATTTTCTTTTTTTGCTTAGGAGCCCCCAAGTTAAATTCCAGAAATGCTCTTAAATCCCTCCCCCAGCTTCCTAGAAGCTTCCCCAATTAGTTACTGATAGATTCCCCTCCCCAATTTCCTAAACTAACCTCCACACCCCTATTATTTACCCTTAAACCCAACCCGGGTCAACTGACCAAACTAATGGGTCTGCAGAACCAAATTAAATCCCCATTTGGGCCTTCTAATTTTTTAGGTATCAATTGAAATCAGTCAAAGACTCAACATTCTAAAAATCTGACCTAAAGTTAACCAAGAGAAAGAAAAACACGGGAAATTTAAACCAAAGCCCAAAACTAAAAGAGGAGCTGGGAATGACTTAACTAATTCTAAAATAAAACAATAAGATAATTATGTTGACTATCAAACAGGTCGTGCATGAATCACAACAGGCATGCTATGAAGAAGGAGAAACACAAACACAGAAACGAGATGAAGAAGGATGACAGAAAAATACAAGAAAAGAATCAACAAAAATGTAAAGATACCTAACGGACTGGCCGAGCCGTGGAATTCTTCTCCAAACTCTCGATTTTGACCGAAAGGGGTCTCAATCACGTGTTCTCAAATGAAAACACACGACCAAGATCCGTTTTGGTCTTAATCAACACTAAATCTACCGATTCTGGAGTTTGACATCTTTTAGGTATCAATTTCAACTTAAGATTCGACGAGCTCGGGGCATCTTCGAGGAAAATTAACTCGGGATTTGGGAAGAGGGGGTCAGGGTGGGCCTGTGGTATAATTTTGAGGTTGTTTGAAGGTGGTGCCGCCGGGTTTCTAGGTGGTGGGGACTGGTGGCGGCTAGGGTTCTGAAGGGGGTCTCTGAAGGTGGGGAATTGAAAGAGACGAGATGGGAGGGGGGGTCCTCATTTCGGACATCTTTATATCAAATGGACCCCCACTTCGCCACCGTTGGATCACTAAACCTCGACGGCTCAGATTTGATCTAACCTAAACGGGGTCGTTTGTGTAGTGAGGAAGCTGGACCGGGTAGGGACGGGTTTTTGGGCCGGGTTTGGCCGGGTATTTTGGGTAATTGGGGAGAAACGTTTGGGCCTAGGGTTTGGAAATTAAATGCAGCCCAAATCAAAATGCCTTCTCTTGTTTTCTTTTTTTTTTCAATTCTTTTTCTAATTTCTTTTAATTCTTTTTAAACTAAGTTAAAATAAAAACAAACTTAAATTAATCCCTAGTCAAATTAGATTACCTAACTCTAAATAACAATTAACACAATTAATTAAGACCCAAGTTAAAGGAAACACTACCCAAGTTCAAAAATTAAAATTAAAAGTGCAAAATAACTATTTTTGTGACTTTTTCCACTTTTATAAAATAACTAATTGACACCTAACTCAAAAAATATAAAATTAAATCCTAAATGCAAATGCAACATATTTTTTGTATTTTTCATTAATTAAATAAAATAAACATGCACAGACAAATGCAAACACTTGACAGAAAATGCCACAAAAATCCACAAAATTTGCAAATAATGGAAAAATTATTTTTGTTTTGAATTTATGGGAGTAATTCATATAGGGCAAAAATCACGTGCTCACAGCTGCCCCTCTTTGCTCGGAAACATGAAGAGTTTTCGTGCAAAGATAAAGTGAGCGTATACGAGCGACTTTTGCCCGTTTGAATACTCCGTGTGAAGCATTTTTGAAAGATTTGACTGCACCTTGCTTCCGAGGTTGCCTACATATTCTTGGCTATAAAGGAATCAGGTCAGTGTAGTTCGGAAAGTTTCGGTAGCTGGGACTACCATGAGGCTGTGATTTCACTGTTGCTGCTGCTGCTGCTACTGCTTACTGAACTCTTTTACACCATGACGAAATAAAAAGAAGCTAGACTAAACTATGATCTATGCATTACAAAAATCCTATCTATATCTTCAAACTTGATCTTGTGGTTCCTGTTGCCTTGTTGACTTATATTCTCGGGGTGAAGTTCCTTTGTTGCCTACTTGAATTGCGATCTGAGATACTTTTCCTTTTCTCCAGGTGGATGCCTGATTACTAGACTTGAACTATATTCCTTCGAAACTTGGATTGTCTTCCCTTGTTCTCCAGGTGGGCGCCTGACTGCCAAAACTTGAGCTGTATTCCCTTGATCTCCAAGCGGGCTCCTAATTGCCAAAAACTTGAGTTGTATTTCCTTGTTCTCCAGGTGGGCTCCTGATTACCAAGAACTTGACTTTATTCCCTTGTTCTCTAGGTGGGTGCCTGATTACCAAAACTTGAATTGTATTCCCTTGTTCTCCAGGTGGGCGCCTGATTACCAAAACTCGAATTGTATTCCCTTGTTCTCCAGGTGGGTGCCTGATTACCAAAAACTCAAATTGTATTCCCTTGTTCTCCAGGTGGGTGCCTGATTGCCAAAACTTGAACTGTATTCCCTTGTTCTCCAGGTGGGTGCCTGATTACCAAAAACTTGAACCGTATTCCCTTGTTCTCTAGGTGGGTGCCTGATTACCAAAACTTGAATTGTATTCCCTTGTTTTCCAGGTGGGTGCCTGATTACCAAAACTTGAATTGTATTCCCTTGTTTTCTCAAAACTTGAATTGTATTCCCTTGTTTTCCAGGTGGGTGCTTGATTACCAAAACTTGAATTGTATTCCCTTGTTCTCCAGGTGGGTGCCTGATTACCAAAACTTGAATTGTATTCCCTTGTTCTCCAGGTGGGCGCCTGATTACCAAAACTTGAATTGTATTCCCTTGTTCTCCAGGTGGGCGCCTGATTACCAAAACTTGAATTGTATTCCCTTGTTCTCCAGGTGGGTGCCTGATTAGCAAAACTTGAACTGTATTCCCTTGTTTTCCAGGTGGGCGCCTGATTGCCAAAACTTGAATTGTATTCCCGTGCTCTCCAGGTGGGCGCCTGATTGCTGAACTTGAATTGTATTCCCGTGCTCTCCAGGTGGGCGCCTGATTGCCAAAACTTGAACTGTATATTCCCTTGTTTTCCAGGTGGGTGCCTGATTACCAAAACTTGAATTGTATTCCCTTGTTCTCTAAGTGGGCGCCTAATTACCAAAACTTGAATTGTATTCCCTTTTTTCCAGGTGGGTGCCTGATTACCAAAACTTGAATTGTATTCCCTTGTTCTCCAGGTGGGTGCCTGATTTTAAAAAAAAAAACAGACAAAACAAAGAAGATTTTCTGCCCCAGTTTGGTAGCTGGGCGCATATGTGAGTGTCCAACTGACTCATGTCAACAAGTATTACTAAGAATTTGAAAGCTTGGTCCAATTATCCAGGGGGCGGTCCTGACAACTCTTAATTAAACGACGGTTTTAGATCTAAATTATATCTTCTAAAGGTGTGACTTCCGCCAAATCTTGTTATCTAAGAGCGTCTTAAAACTACATCCCATTATCCAGGAGAGTCCTGAAAACTCCTAATTGAATCCTATCTCAAGCGTGAGAACTTTGATACCAACTTATATTCCTTTTGGGGTACATTTATGCTAGATTTTGCTACTCATGGTTGTTTTAGAATTTTAAAATAGGTCCCATTTTCCAGGAGAGTCCTGACAGCTCCTAACTGAATTCTATCTCCAGAATGAAAATTTTGAAACCGACTTATATTCCTTTGGGGTGCATTTATGCTAGATCTTAATACTCATGATTGTTTTGAATTTTAAACTAGGTCCCATTTTCCAGGAGGGTCCTGAGAATCAAAAATCAAGTCTTATCTTAAGAGTGACAATTTTACGGCTGACTTATACTACCCTACAACAGAACTTATGCTACATCTTGTTATCTAATAGAAATCTTAAAACTAGGTCCCATTATTCAGGAGGGTCCTGAAAACTCCTAATTGAATCCTATCTTAAACATGCAAACTTTGAAACCAACTTATATTCCTTGGGGTACATTATGCTAGATTTTGCTATTTATGATTGCTTCGATTTTTAAACTAGGTCCCATTTTCCATGAGGGTCCTGAGAATTTACAGTCAAACCTGTCTAGTGCTTGCTCTTCCCCTACGGAGGGTTTCTCCGAAACAAACAAAATTTTCTTCCCCTGTTTCAATCAAAGAAAAATTTAGTCAGTTTAAAAATATGGTGGTTGGTTTGTGGCCTTGACTTTGAGGGCGATTGATCCTTCACTTCCCATGATCGCTTTGATTTCCACTCGAAAACCTTGCTAGTTTATTGACTAACCACTTTCTCTGTCATCCTTATCATAGAGAATACCTCTTCTCCGTTCAGACCCAATACCCCATATCTGTTGCATTGCTCATGACCTGACATTTACCAAGCCCTTGTGTTTCACATGAATCTCAAAGCACAACAATTGCCACCCACTCATTGCGCATGTTGTTCTTTCTTGACTTAAACCATTGGCTCTGGCCTTGAGGTCTATTGTTCCTTCACTTGCCATGATAACTGGTTCCCACTCGAAGACCTTGCTTGTTTATTGACTAACCACTTTCTTTGTTACCTTCTCCGTTCAGACCCAATACCCTTTATCTGTTGCATTGCTCATGAACTGACATTTACCAACCTTTGTATCTCACATGAACCCAAAAGCACGTCAATTGCCACCCCCCTCAGTGTGTATGTTGTTCTTTCTTGACTCAAACCACTGGCCTTGGCCTTGAGGTCTATTGCTCCATCACTTGCCATGATAACTTTGATTTCTGCTTGGAAGATCTTGCTTGTCATTGGTTAACCACTTTCTTTGTCAATCTTATCACAGAAAATACCTCTTCTCCGTTCAAACCCAATGTCCAATATCTGTTGCATTGCTCATAAACCAACATTTACCAAACCTTTGTGTTTCACATGAATCNACGCACGTCAAACTGCCACCCACTCGGTGCATATGATGTTCCTTCTTGACTTAAACCACTGGCCCTGGCCTTGAGGTCTGTTGCTCCATCGCTAGCCATGATAACTTCAATTTCTTCTTGGAAGATCTTGCTTGTCACTGGTTTACCACCCTTTTTGTCAATCTTATCACAGAAAATACCTTTGATCCGTTCACCCTAGCCCTCCTTCTGTTGCATTGTCCATGAATTGATATATACCAAGCCTTTGTATTTCACACGAGTCCCAAAGCATGTTGATTGTTACCAGCTCAGTGCGCTTGTTGTTCTTTCCGGACTTATGACGCTTTGATGTGCTAACCAGATCCCGTTTTGTGCAATTGGAAGGCTGGTGGCAAATTTTGAAGTCATTTCTCACTTGTTTTGACCAAACAGACTCAGGAAGAGGAAGTAAACAAGACAAAAGGAACAGAGTAGAGGACTATCGGAAGAGATGATTCCTAACAAGAAAACTACAAAGTAGAAACCTATCGGATGTGGATACCAACTCTAATGACTATGACATGTACATGTGGATTAAGTGGCCTAATCTGTCAAACAAGTCTGATGTTCAACTCCTGTTGTACCTTTAAAACGTGAAACTGGGCTTCAATGCTCCGATTATCCAATCCGATTCATGATCCTTATTCAACTTGTAGTGCCCGAAGGGTTTTCACCATCAAGTCTCTCTCATTTTGTTCTTTCTCTCAACTCACCGTCGCCTTATGGTGCCCGTGAAGGTTTTCACCAATAAGACTCTCTCATTTTGTTCTTCTCTTTGTTCAGAATGGAGTGTTGCCCCTAATATGAATCACCTCTACTTGCTCGACTTGGCATCTCTCGAAGACTGGTCTGAAGGTCTTTCTTTGGACCGTAATGTGGGCTTTGGATAGGGTTAGAAATAAAGGGTATCAAAAGGCTCAAAATAACTCAACTGGGTTCAATATTACAACTTTCGGAATCAGATTTCTTACAACAACCGCAACTTCTGCCCCAGTTTCTTTGCTTGGGGACTTTTGGATTTTTATTTTGATGGGACCGAACCGTGAGGCTGCCTACGTATCCTTAAAAGGAATCAGGTCGAACGTAATTCATGTCATAGGAATTACTTTGTTTGCTGTGATTTTTCTTTTCTTTTCTTTTCTTTTTCTCTTCTTTCCTTCTTTTTGTTGTTTTTTTTCTTTTTGTTGTTTTTCTTCTCTTTTCTTTTTTTTTCTTTCTCTTTTCATTCTTTTCTATCTCTTTTCATTCTTTTCTTTCTCTTTTTCTCTTTCCTTTCTCTTTTTCCTTCTCTTTTTCTCTTTTGCCTTTACTTATCTTTTGCGCTTGCGTTTCTGAACTTTGCTACTGATTTCAAAAGAGGTGTATGAAAGAAAATAAATAAGGCTCGAGGGGGTAACAAAGGATAAAGTGTTTAGATAGCAGAACAAAATGCCTTCGTCATTCCAATCGTCAAAACATGTCAAGTACAAACAACACAATTAACAAACCACAGAAAACATTCGTAACATCTTTTGATTGTACCAGACTTGATAACCATATCCACACATTCGCCTTCTACATCTGTTGAATACAAAGCACCATTGGATAACACTCTCACTCTCCTTACCACGAACGGCCCTTGTCAATTTGGGCAAACTTGCCTTTAACTTCAACCCGATGCGGCATGATGTATTTCAATAGGGTTTCTTTGTGTTCTATCTGCCCCAATTTCAGACAATTCGGGCTTGAAGTGATCTCAAGATGCCTTTACTTATTTCCCTCAAATGTCCCCATCATCTTCAAAATTGTTCCATTGCTTCATGACTAGACTGACTTTTTAAGACCAGGCTGAGAATTTTGCATACATGTCATGTCACTAGAACCAGCATTAGACAAAGGACAAAATGAAAGGATAGAAGAGAACTAAACAAAGAAAATGACTGGAAATAACAAAAGACAGGAAATTGCATTAGACAGACGGTGAAACGGTTCGAACAACAAAACAAGTAAAACAAACTGGGGTACAATCCTAGAACAAAACTAGGTAACACTAAATGAGTTGCTACGACTATAGGAACCAGGCAAAATAACAGGATAGAAGGGTTTGAAACACAAGACAATATCCCGATTACAACCCTTAAATAACCCGGACAACAGAAATGACAACAAAATAAACCACCAAAACTCCTCCCTGGCTAACCAAGACAAGAGCGTCCTTCCAATTACCAAGCTCGGCATCTTAGCTACTGAGTTCCATATCAATATTACCAAGACCATTACCAATTTCAATGTCATTAACTTTAGTCAGCAAGTTCCCAAGAGAATTCTCATGCTCCCTGTCACTGTCCTTGATCACAATTATCCCTTCTTGAACCATTCTTTCTATTTCCCTTTTCAAAGAGAGACAATTTTCAATGTTATGTCCTTGGACATTAGAGTGGTACGTACATCGCACAGCAAGATCAAAGCCTTTTGCATATGGGTCTGGAATATAGCCGAGGAGCGGCTCAATCAGGCCAGAATGCTTTAACTTTTCAAACAAACTTGTGTAGGATTCTCCGATGGGCGTGAAATTATCTTTTTGCCTTTGTTTCCCTCCATGCCTCAGTTTTCTAGGATTGTCGGATGCTTGAAAATGCTGTGAAGGCACACGAGAATTTTGGGGTGCTGGTGCTCGCCCTAGGGAGTGGCCTAGTGGTTGGACAGATGACCAGATGTTGTTTGGCGGATAATACTAGGGTGGATTATGTGGAGTTTGGGGATGTTCATGGGGTCGGTATTGAGGCTGAAAGCGTTTAGCAAGAACGACCACTGGACCCTGTCGTCGGCGGGGCTCAGCAACACCTTTTCTATCAATGGGAGGGCTATCCCGAGCAACTTGTTCGTTCCATCTGAGCCAAAAATCCTTAAAACTTTCCTTGGGTTTCTTTTCCATCTGAGATAGGGAGGAGTGGTCTAGGACAATGTCTATATTGCACTGAAAGCGTCGCACAAAATCTTGAGCCATGTCGCCCAATGCATGACACGTCCCGACAGTTTGACGATTATGCCATTCCAAAGCTGCCCCAGTCAAGCTCTTACTGAAATGTGCCATCAACAAGTCATCTTTCTCTCCAACACTTCTCATTTCACTGTAATAGACCCTCAGGTGGACTACCGGATCTCCACCCCCATCATACAAGTTAAACTTTGGCACTTTAAACCCCGCAGGCAGGCGAACGTCGTAAGACATGTTAACCTGGTCTCCCATTCCTTGCTTGTTCTTTAAGGACTGTTCTATGCCTTTTAACCTCCTGGGTATCCCATCTCGCCCTTCTCTTCCTGTGAACTTTTCATTTTCAACATGAGGCTCGTCCCGCGGGCCCTGCTTGTATGAGTTAGGAACCTTGTGGGCAATCTCTGAGGGGTAATATTGGGCATCATGAGCTTTGAGTAGGTGTCCATTGTCGGGAATAGTGGATATGACAGGAGGGCAATTTTAGGGAGAGGTAATTGGAGAAAGAGTGATGGAGCTGCTAGGGTGGTTGGGAAAGCTGTGATAAACGGGTGGATCGGGAGAGTATGGGGAACCATCCGGCACTACGACCGGAGTTTGGATAAGGGAAGCATCTAGGAAGCTAGGTGGTGGCGGGGGTAGTGCCTTCCCAGTCATCCAAGCCTAATACATGTCCGCCATGTATTGTCTTAACATCCTCACCTCTTCAACCAACCTATTGTCCTGTTCAAACAATTGTTTTTGGGCACCCGTATCAACCAACTCAGTTCTGTTATTGTCTGCCATTGCCTTTTGACTTTATGCTGTAGAGAAGAGTTACCATTTTAAAAACCACAAACCAACCACCCTTCTGCTATGAGTATAACAAAATGAAGCCATCACGTTAGCGTTAGGGCATTTAACATAAGATAATCTCACTTTACGTGCACTGCACCTAGCCACAGTTATCGGTTCTAAAATGACTTCGAGGGTAAAAAGGTCAGTTGGCATCATCCCAATTTGTTCATTTCAACCTCTCTTTTCTTTGCTTTTCTAGCACTTGCTTGCTCATTTTTCCTTCCTCTTTTTCCTTCTAATTATCACTTTTTCCTTTCCTCTCATTTCTCACATCCCATGATTTCACCTCTTTTTTCTTCTTCTTTTTTTTCCTTTTTTTTCTTTTTCTTTTCTTTTAATAATAATAAAAAAATAATTCGATCGAACCCTATGTAGGTTGCCTACATATCATGATGCCGCATGAATCAGATCTTTGCGTAGTTCTGGAAGATCCGGAATAAAGCAAACAGACTAACGTTCTCTTTTTTCTTTCTTTTTTCTTTTACCTTGATGACTACTCTAATGAGAAAAGAGAAATAAAAGAAGCAAATCTTTTTTTTTTAAATTTTCTAGACTTAATGTTCTATGACCTATTCTAAACTCAAGCTTAACGGGCATGTTTTTTCTTTTTTTTTTTTTTTTTTTTTGCTTTTGACACAAATTCTCTATTAAGGAAAAATCCTAGAAGAGAAAAATATTTTTGACCTTTTTTTTTAGGAAGGAAATCATGTTGTTTTCTTTTCTTCTATGTACAATGTCCTAAAGTTCTAATGAAAATAAAAGAATTTTTTTTTCATTTTTCATTAGTTTCCCAAAGAAGAACCTCTTAAGAAATGTTTTTTTGATTTTTGAAATTAACACCTTAAAGAGAACTCCTTAAAGAGGTACTAAAGAAAATTCTCTCTTTTTTTGAATTTTTAGTCCTAATATACTAAAGGAAATATAAAAGCAAAATTTTCTACTTGGAGTTCTAGATATTAACTTCCTAAGGAGAAACACCTCAAAAGATTTTTTTTTTTTTTAAAAAAAAAATTCTAGAATTGGTATTCTAAAGAAAACTTCCCAAGGAAATAAAAAAGGCAAAATCTCTTTTTTCTTTGGATTTTGGATTTATAACACACTTTTTTTTTCAATACAAAAATAGTAAATACAATAACAAAGGACTCGACATTACTGTACAAAACTAGAAGGTAAAAGACAACATAAAAAAAAACAGACTCAAAACACAAAAAGAGAAATCTCCTTAAGCAACTCCTGAATGATCCTGACTGGATGGTCTCGGGGTGTCTGTCATGCTCAAACTCCGGTAAGTAGATCCACACCTGTATGAGAAAACTTTTGTCACGACCCATTTTCCATAATCGGTCATGATGGCGCCTAACACCGTTGTCAGGCCAGCCGATGCGGAATGTGATTAAGTTCTCATTTTACTTTATCCAAAGACAGTTATACTAGATTTTCGAATTTAAAGATAAGACCAGTAAAGATCATAAAGTGCTAAAATAGCGATACAACCCCAAAATAAATGTCTACTACTGTGTGTGCCAGAACCTGGTGTCACAAGCTACGGGCGACTAGTAGAATATACACAAAAGAATAATACATTATCCTACTGTCTGAATCAGGATAGACAGAAACAAAAAGTACAGAAAGGACTTCTTCGGTTGCGGATCGGCATCAAAGAGAAGCAGCTCACCGTAGAAGTCCCCAAGCGTGCTCACTGATGCGCACCAGGATGATGTCCAGATCCACCTGCCTCAAATCCTGTACATTTAAGTACAGAAGCGTAGTATGAGTACATAAACCACATGTACTCAGTAAGTATCCCGTCTAATCTCGAAGAAGTAGAGACGAGAGGTCGACTTGATACTTACTAAGGTCAAGATAATATAATAATAAAGTGAGATATACAGCATGAAGAATTTCCAATAACACAAGTTTAAGAGAAGAGTCATATTCATGTTCTTGACATAATTAAACTACCAGTTTTCCCTTTTTCATATTTAAACAAGTGATCATGTCATATCTAAATGTAAGCATATAAATCATGCACAATCATGCCGAGGTCGACGGCCCGCTCCAACAGAAAATAAATTGTGCACTGCCGAGGGTCGAGCGGCACGAACCATAGATGCATCTATTCTCACCGAGGCGATCGGCCCGGTCCATAATCATCAAGAAAATATCAGGAAAGCACATAAGGCTCAATTACATACAAGGGAATTCCTACCAAGACTCAACAAACTCATAAGTTCACTTTTCATTTCCTCAAGTCTCTAGCAAATCATAAACGATCATATTGGCAATTTAAAACAAGAAATATTCTCCAATTAGACATGACGTGGGTCCTAAACTACCCGAACAATTATCATTATAGTAGCTACGCACGGACTCTCGTCACCTAGTACGTACGTAGCCCCCGCATTTAACAACAATTACTCATTTATAATCCTATGGGGACAATTCCCTCTTACAAGGTTAGAAAGGAGACTCACCTCGCTCCAAAGTGCACTTCCAATGTCCAATAACGAGCCCAAGTCCTTAATTCGAAGCCGAACAATCCCAAACTAATCAAACGAAGTAAGAACTAGTAAATAAAGGCTTACAAGGTCGAACTCTAACTATTTAGGCAATTTTCTAACTATTAACACAAGTTCCCTAAATTCCGACCCCGGGCCCACGTGCCCGGATTCCGGGATTTTTCGAAGGAAGTTGTTCTCTATCACCTAAGGATCACAAATATATGATTTCTAGTTCATTACATGGCAAATTTTTATGATAAATTCTTAGTTTTATTAAAACCCTAGGTCTAGCTCAAATTCTTGATTTTTACTAAATTTTTGGTGTTTAATCTACCTAATATACATGTACTTAAGCTAAGGATGAAGGGAAATTACTACCTTACCAAGTTATGTGGAAACCCTCTCTTGGAAGAACCCAAATCGCGTAAGTGTAGAGTGAAAAATGAGAGAAATGAGTTTGAGTTCGTATTAAATGAACCCTTCTGCCCCCAGTTATTTTCGCATCTGCGGAAGTATTTCCGCTTCTGCGGAATTTGGCCGCTTCTGCGGCTTTTGGGATTTGGGGCTCGACCGCTTCTACGGTCTGGGGGCCGCATAGGCGGAACCGCTTCTGCGGTCCCTAGGCCGCTTTTGCGGTTTCCCCTGGCCTGCCCCTTCTCCGCTTCTCCGATCTAATGACCGCATCTCCGGTCCCGCTTCTGCGGTCCAAGAACCGTAGATGCGGTTATGACAGAAGCAGCAAGCTTCAGTCATTTTCCAAATTCTAACTTCACTCGAGCCTCGCTCGTTTGATGCTCGGGGTTCCCGTGCCCCGCCCGAACATACCGACAAGTCTGAAATCACGAGGCGGACCTACTCGAACCCTCGAAACACTCAAAACAACGCTAAATCGAGGAATCAACCCCAAAACCAAATGAATCAAATCATTGAACTTCAAGTTCTTAATTCTCCTCCAACGGGTCAAAACGCCCTTAAACTACTCGGATTGACACCAAATTTTACGGGTAAGTCTTAACTGATATTTCGGACTTGTACCAAGTTTCGGAATCGAAATCCAAACCCGATACCTAGGAAAACAATGATTTCTTAGTTTATTTAAACCTTTGAAACTTTAACTTAACAATTTCACATAAAAATTCATTACTCGGGCTAGGGACCTCAGAATTCGATTCCGGGCATACGCCCAGGTCCCATATTTTCCCACGGACCCTCAGAAATTGTCAAATCACGATTCCGGGTCCGTTTCCCCAAAATGTTGACCGAAGTCAAACTTGGCCTTTTTAAAGAAACTTAAAGAAGCAACTAGACTTATTCTTGCTCAAAACTCTTCTAAATTCCGAACCACCCGTCCCCGCAAGTCATAAATTAGCTAAAGCAAGTGCGGGAAGTCTTATTTAAGGGAACGGGGTTCAAAAATGCAAAACGACCGGTCGGGTCGTTACATTCTCCACCTCTTAAACAAACGTTCATCCTCGAACGGACATAGAAAAGTACCTGGACTGCTGAATAAGTGGGGATATCTGCTCCGCATGTCCTCCTGGGACTCCCAGGTCGCCTCCTCGACCGGTTGGCCCCTCCACTGGACTCTTACCACAGAAATCCTCTTGGACCTCAACTGGCGATCCTGTCTCTGAACAATGGCAACTGGCTCCTCCTCGTAGCCCAAGCTCTCATCTAACTGAATGGTACTGAAATCCAACACATGTGAATGGTCGGCATGATACTTTCGAAGCATCGATACATGGAAGACTGGATGAACTCCTGATAAACTGAGAGGTAAAGCAAGCTCATAGGCAACCTCTCCAACTCGCCTCAACACCTCAAAGGGGCCAATAAACCTTGGGCTTAGCTTGCCCTTCTTCCCAAACCTCATAATGCCCTTCATTGGTGAGACTTTCAAGAGAACCTTCTCGCCAATCGTGAATGATACATCACGTGCCTTCTGATCCGCGTAACTCTTCTGCCTGGACTGAGCTGTGCGGAGCCTCTCCTGAATCAACTTTACCTTATCCAAGGCATCCTGTACCAAATCTGTGCCAAGTAACTTAGCCTCACCGGGCTCAAACCACCCAATAGGAGAACGACAACGCCGACCATACAGTGCCTCATACGGGGCCATCTCTATGCTGGACTGATAACTATTATTGTATGCAAACTCCGCCAAGGGCAAGAATTGATCCCACTGCCCTCCAAAGTCGATCACACATGCTCTAAGCATATCTTCTAAAATCTGAACAGTCCGCTCCGACTGCCCGTCGGTCTGAGGATGGAATGCCGTGCTGAGCTCTACGCAAGTCCCCAACTCACTCTGAACAGCGCTCCAGAAATGGGAAGTGAACTGAGGGCCTCTGTCCGATATGATAGAAACCGGCACACCGTGCAACCTGACTATCTCCCGAATGTAAATCTGAGCATATCTCTCCGCCGTATAGGTAGTCGCCACCGGAATGAAGTGGGCCGACTTGGTCAACCTATCCACAATAACCCACACTGAATCAACCTTTCGCTGAGTCCACGACAACCCAACCACGAAATCCATGGTAATACGCTCCCACTTCCATTCCGGAATGGGCATCTGCTGAAGTAGGCCACCTGGACTCTGGTGCTCATATTTTACCTGCTGGCAATTCAAACATCTAGCAACATACTTCACTATGTCCTTCTTCATCCTCCGCCACCAGTAGTGCTGTCTCAAGTCACGATACATCTTCGTGGCACCCGGATGAATGGAATACCTTGAACTGTGGGCCTCCTCTAGAATCCTCTCTCTCAAGCCATCAATATTAGGAACACATACACGACCCTGTAGTCGTAACACACCATCCTCGCCAATAGAGATCTCCTTGGCACCTCCCTGAAGTACCGTCTCTCTGAGGACCGCCAAATGTGGATCATCGAACTGTCGGGCCTTAATCTGCCCCAATAACGAAGACTGAGCAACCACACATGCTAGAACTCGGCTGGGCTCCGAAATGTCCAACCTCACCAGTCTGTTAGCTAAACAATGAATGTCCAAAGCTAATGGTCTCATCTCAGCAGGAATGAATGCCAAGCTACCCATACTCTCTGCCTTCCTACTCAAGGCATCCGCGACCACATTCGCCTTACCTGGATGATAAAGAATGGTAATGTCATAATCCTTTAGTAACTCAAGCCACCTGCGCTGCCTCAAATTAAGATCTCTCTGCTTGAACAAATGCTGCAAGCTGCGATGGTCTGTATAAACCTCACATGACACTCCATATAAATAATGCCTCCATATCTTAAGAGCATGAACAATCGCCGCCAACTCTAGATCGTGCACAGGGTAATTTTTCTCATGAACCTTCAGCTGACGTGAAGCATATGCAATAACTTGCCCCTCCTGCATCAATACACATCCCAAGCCAACGCGAGAAGCGTCGCAATACACTGTATACATCCCTGAGCCGGAAGGCAATACAAGAACTGGTGCCGTAGTCAAGGCCGTCTTGAGCTTCTGGAAGCTCTCCTCACAATCATCGAACCAACAGAACGGGGCCCCCTTTTGGGTCAATCTGGTCAGAGGTGATGCAATAGATGAAAAGCCCCACACAAATCGCCGGTAATAGCCTGCTAACCCCAAGAAGCTCCTGATCTCGGTCACTGAAGTAGGACGTGGCCAACTCTGAACTGCCTCAATCTTCTTGGGATCCATCTTAATACCCTCCCCTGACACTACATGCCCCAAGAATGCTACTGACTCCAGCCAAAACTCACACTTGGAGAACTTAGCATAAAGGTGCTGCTCTTGCAAGGTCTGAAGCACTACTCTCAAATGCTGCTCGTACTCCCCCAGGCTACGTGAGTATATCAGGATGTCGTCAATGAAGACGATGACAAAAGAATCAATATAAGGCCTGAACACCCTGTTCATCAGATCCATAAATGCCGCTGGAGCATTAGTCAGGCCAAAGGACATCACGAGAAACTCATAGTGGCCATATCTAGTCCTGAATGCGGTCTTCGGAATATCTGAATCCCGAATCTTCAACTGATGATACCCTGACCTCAGGTCGATCTTAGAGAACACCCTAGCACCCTGTAGCTGGTCAAACAAATCATCAATACGGGGTAATGGATACTTGTTTTTGATGGTGACTTTGTTCAACTGGCGGTAATCAATGCACATCCGCATAGTCCCATCCTTCTTCTTCACAAATAGCACTGGTGCACCCCAAGGTGATACACTGGGCCTAACAAACCCTTTAGCTAACAACTCCTCCAACTGCTCCTTCAGCTCCTTCAGCTCCTTAGGAGCCATACGGTACGGCGGGATAGATATAGGCTGAGTTCCTGGAGACAAATCAATACAGAAATCAATATCACGATCTGGTGGCATGCCTGGAAGATCGGAAGAAAAAACATCGGCGAACTCTCGGACTACTGGCACTGAATCAACCGTCGGGGAATCTGGGATGGTGTCTCGAACATAAGCTAAGTAGGCCAAACACCCCTTCTCAACCATGCGCTGAGCCTTCAGGAAGGAAATGACCCTACTAGGCGTATCAATTGTGGAACCCTTCCACTCCGATCTCGGCAACCCTGGCATCGCTAGAGAAACAGTCTTGGCATGGCAATCTAGAACAGCATGATGAGGAGATAACCAATCCATGCCCAGGATAACCTCAAAATCGATCATATCGAGCAACAGAAGATCTGCTCTAGTCTCTAGACCACAGAAAGTAACCACACAAGACCGGTAAATCCGGTTCATAACCACAGACTTACCCACAGGAGTGGACACATGAACAGGAACACCCAAAGGCTCCGGAGAAATAGCCAGGAAACGAGCAAACAGAGATGATACATATGAATAAGTAGAGCCTGGATCAAACACCGATGCATCTCTACCGCTGACGAAAATAATACCTGTGATGACGGTATCTGAGGCCAATGCATCTGGCCTGGCTGGAAGAGCGTAGAATCTAGCTGGAGCACCAGCTGTCTGGCCCCCAACTGACTGAGTAGTAGCTGGCTGACCTCTCCCCGTTTGGCCTCTACCCCTGGAATGGCCTCTACCAGTCTGCTCTCCACCTCTAGGCGGCTGGGCCACTGGTGCTGGAGTCATGGGCTGCTGCCCCTGCTATACTGCCTTGCCCCTAAGCCTGGGGCAGTATCTCCTCATGTGGCCTGCGTCCCCGCACTCAAAACAACATGGTGCGGCGGCCTGTTGTCTGGATGGCTGACCCTGAATACCAGAAGGCCCACTAGAAGAAGCTTGAATAGCTGGCAGGCGGTAAGAACTCTCCGGTATAGCACTGAAATAAGAACCGGAAGACTCCGGAGGACCTGAATACCCACTGGATGATCCATGAATAGCTGGCGGGCGATAAGAACTCTCTGGCATGGCGCTGAAATAGGAGCGCGTTGGAGCACCCTGAGCCGGTGGTGGTGCTGGAACTGGGGGCCTACTGGGATGACCCCTCCCAAAGTGACCTCTGCCCCTGGCTGGGGCGCCTCTGAACTCTCCTGAGAATCTGGCCCTCTTATCCTGCTGCATCTGCTCTCTACCCCTCAAACGGTAACCCTCAATCCTGCGGGCAATCTCAAGTACTAGCTGATATCCAGTGCCCATCTCTACCTCACGAACCATACCCGACCGGATAGTGGGATTTAACCCCGCAACAAACCTTCGTACTCTCTCTGCCTCTGTGGGGAGTCTCATGAGTGCATGGCGAGACAACTCAGAGAACCTCGCCTCATAGTCGGTCACTGACATATGACCCTGCTCCAGATACTCAAACTGATGACGCAGCTGTTCCCTCTCAGAGGGTGGAATGTACCGATCAAGGAACAACTGAGTGAATTGACCCCAAGTGAGGGGAGGAGCGCCTGCTGGCCTGCTAAGTAAATTAGACTGCCACCATCTACGGGCCCTGCCCTCCAGCTGAAAAGTAGTGAAGTCGACTCCATGCGACTCCAATATCCTCATGTTGTGCAGTCTATTCCTGCACCTGTCAATGAAATCCTGGGCATCCTCATGACACTCGCACCCGAAGACTGGAGGGTGCAACCTGGTCCATCTGTCTAACAACTTCTGCGGATCGCCGTCCACAGCTGGCCTGGGCTGGGGTGCCGCTGCAGCAACTGGCTGAACCCCCTCTGCGGTTAGTGCACCCGGAGTATGATAAACTGCAGCTGTATGACCTGGAGCCTGTGCGGTAGGGGTCTGTGCTCCCCCTCCTGCCTGTGAGGTAGCTGGATCTGCTGGAAATAAACCAGCCTGAGTCATAGTGTCCATGAACCGAAGCATATGGCCCATGACCTCCTGAAATCCTGGCGCAGTCATGAAATCCACCGGAGTAGGCACAGCTGCGGGCGCCTCGCCCTGCTCCTCAATAATGGGATCCCTCACAGGGTCTGCTGGTGGTGCAACTGGAATAGCTCTGGGACGCCCTCGTCCCCTACCACGGGCCGGTGCCCTCCCCTGGCCACTACCTCGGCCTCTAGCAACGGGGGGAACAGCTCCTCCCGGGTCCGGAACGTCGGCGGTACGAGTCCTCACCATCTGTGAGAGAATAGAAGAGGAAATTTAGTACACTGACGACTGCACGATGGAAAATGAATAAAGAGTAGTCTTTCCTAACACCCTATAGCCTCTCGAAGATAAATACAGACGTCTCCGTACCGATCTACAAGACTCTATTAGGTTTGCCCATAACTTGTGAGACCTACGTGAACCTAGTGCTCTGATACCATGTTGTCACGACCCATTTTCCATAATAGGTCATGATGGCGCCTAACACCATTGTCAGGCCAGCCGATGCGGAATGTGATTAAGTTCTCATTTTACTTTAGTCAAAGACAGTTATACTAGATTTTCGAATTTAAAGATAAGACCAGTAAAGATCATAAAGTGCTAAAATAGCGGCTGTGAGCACGTGATTTTTGCCCTAAGCAAATTATTTCCAAAAGTCTCAAATAATTGATTTCTTTATTATTTTGCAATTTTTGTGAATTTTTTGCTACATTTTTGTGTTAATTGGTTGCATAATAATTCATATTAAAAATACAAAATATGCATTTTGCATTAGGAATTTAATTTCACATTTTTAGGTATGGATTTGTTTAGAATAAAAATTAAAGAAAATCACAAAAAATAGTTTCTTTGCACTTTTAATTGTTAATTGTTGCATTTATCTTTTAAGTAGAATTTTAAGTAATTTTAGGATTTGAATAGTTTAATCTCGAATTTTATTAAGTATTGGTTTTAATTTTACATTTTATAGAATCAGAAAAATAATACAAAAATACAAGATGAAAAGAAAACAAAATCAAAAAGGAAAATAACATAGAAGAAATCCAAATTTGGGCCATTTTTGCACCCAACCCGCCAAGTCCAAGCGGTCCAGGCCCAGGCGAATGCCCAACCCGGTCCGGTCTCAAAAGGGACCAAACGACGTCGTTTTGTGATATATTAATCACGACCGTTGGATCTTATCAATCCAACGGTCCAGAACTGACTATGATGTTGGGTATATTAATGTCGGATAGCCCCCCCTACCCCTCAATTATCTCTCAGAATCCCTCATGCACGCCGGCGTAATGCCACCGTCTCCGCCGCTCTCCGTCGCCCGCCGCAGGCCGGAAATCGTCTCCGCCGGCGGCGTTCATCCAAATCACCTGAAAATTACACCACCTCTTCTTCTCATCTTCCTCTTCACGAATCTAGCCTTGTTTTTCCTTGAACCCCACCCCAAAGCTTCGAATATTCGATCGAAGTTTTCCGGCCATGACGCAACTCCGTCCAAACCACCCCAAATTAACACCACATAACCGCCTTTACCTCCTCCATCAAACCCCTCAAATCCCATCCCTTAGTCTAAAAGAGTGTCTTATACATAATCAAGAAGAAAATAATTTTATTTTTCCAAAATTTTGCCCTTATTTACATATCCCGATGTGTCAAAGTATCAATATACAAATATTAATTAAGGATAATTTAGTCAATATATCTTTTTTTTCTTTAGGAGTTAGTATTTTCTTAGGGGGTGTGCCAAATGCCAAATATCACTTATTATGAACCGGAGGGAATAGTACGTTGCTAGATTGGAGACGTAGTCACACAAATTTGTTAAGATAAGGTATGGAGAAGTGAAAGCTTATCGTTTAGTCTTTTGCATAAAATCGTTTCTTTATTTCTTTCTTTTTGGTGGGACTCAGAATCTGCACATACACTGTGAAACCAGAAGTTTTGGACTCTCAATTAATTTCATCCTTTCTGTCCCAAGTTTGTATACTGTGTTAAATTTGTTTCTGTCCTATGTATCTTGCCCTCTGCCTTTCTTGGTTCTACCCACTTCTTTAATACCTTTTTTGTTAGAAAAGGATTTGAGGCCTTTAAACTTTATTTTTGATAATCGAAAATCTCGAGGAAAAGTAACGCAAAACTCGGTGGATAATGGGCAATGCTCCTTTACTTTTCTTCACTTAAATATTAGATTTTGGTCTAGGGCATGATTTGAGTCCATGTCGTACGCCTAACCCATATATCACGCATATGCTCTTACCACTAGACCAAAGCCTTGAGGACAGGTTGAGCTCTTTAAACTTCACAAATATTCTTCTTTCATAGTGATGCATTTAATGCGACTTATATGTTTTGCTCTTAATGTAGGATATTGACTGTTTGAACCTTCAAAGCTCATAACAAATCACTGGTGCAGCACTGACGAGCTAATTACAGTTGAACCAAACTGAAAAATGCGGATTTAGCTCAGCCCTGGCCTGCGCGTTGTGGGGGGGGGGGGTAGGGGAGGGGGGGTCTGGTGCATTAAGCTTCGTTATGCGCAGAATCTGAAGAAGGCCAGCCACATTTGATAGTGAAACAAGACAAAATGTCGTGAGACCAGCACATATAACACCATGATAATCGATCTTTGCAATAAAAGAGTTGTTCTCATAACTTAAGAGTTAAGACAAACATCACTGCTAGAAGAAACTTATATATAGTGAAACCTGGTCTACGACTACCAGCCGTACCGGGGATTAAATGCTGCATGAAGTACAAGATGTAGGGTAACCCGTCACAGGAGAACTACAATGTAAAGGCGAGGAAGTCAAAATGATTGGAATTGTCAAGTCATTTATATCTGTGTGCACTTAGCACAAGCACAGAATAAGAGTTACCCTTTTTAGCTTGCAATGCATTAGCACTTTTAGCAATTATGAGTATCACCAATATTTTTTTTAAAGAAAAATCATAACACCAAACATGATTGTTGTTTGACCGAAATTCTCCCATATGACAGTCACCAACTGGGGTTGAATACCAGTGATACTACAACAATTTAGGCCTGGAGGTTCCATACTCATGGGCCTGCGGGGAAATGAGATTCTGCATTTCCTTCCTCTTATTGGTCGGGCGTACCTGTCCATAGCATCAGATATCTGACAACTCTTTGTATGCAGGGTCCTGCATGTTGATATATCTTTCACTTGATGTTTAGATTATCAGCTGCTCCACGATCTTCCCCTGCCATAGTGTCTGCAGGATATTGTCCATTAAACGCTATGAAATTTTGCATATCCCATAGCTCCAGCAATACTTGTAACCCCAGGGGATCCTTGAGCCTCGATGATGATCGAATCCCAGAAGATTGAGGGTGCCCCGCGCACTTCTCCAGTGCGAAATTGACCCAGCAAGACTCATCTAATCAGCACGAATCAAAAGGCTTGGTGGTTCTCGGAAGATACTGAATTTTACAGATAAGGATGCCACTAGCACAACAATTAGTTAAGTTAACAGGGAAGTGACAGGGCGTGACAGGGCACTGTTATTTACATGATCCCGGAGGCTTTGCATTAGAGATGCTGCGGAACCAACCAGACCTGAATCTATTAATTCCTCATAGCACTTACAAGTTGAATTGAGATCAACCATATCTTGGTAGCCCTTGAGCAAGACCTTGTACATGCAAAGATTAGGCATAAAACCTGTCTTTAACATATCTGCCTTAAGCATCATGACGCTAGTTATGTGCCCGGCCTCAAAATGACGTTTTATCATCATGGCATAAGTGGGTAGATCTGGATACAGATTGTTGCGTCGTAGATCCACAAAAAACTTATTGGCTTTAAAATACTGCCCATCTTTGCATAAACCATGGATTAAGGCAGAATATGTAACATTATTAGGGAAAGAAAGAACACCATTATTGGAGTCTACTTTGACTCCTGCAGATCCAGAACTGGTTACTTTCAAGAAAAATTTGATTGCATCATTAATCATTCCGTTCTTGAGAAATCCATCCACCAAACAAGTAAAAGTGAAAGCGTTCGGAACAACTCCAACCTCCATCATCTCCTTATGTAGCCGTAGAGCAGCTGTCGTGCTTCCTTTTTTGAAGTGACCATCAATCAAAGCTGTATAAGCAACCACGTCAGGCTTCAAGCCTTTAATAATCATTTCAGTATAGACACCCATTGCAGCTTCTACATTCCCTACCTTGCAAAAACCATCTATCAATATAGAGAATGTGACTACATCGGGCTGGACACCCTTCTCTATCATCTGAGAACACAATGCCAAAGCCTTCTCCATATTTCTATCCTCGCAGTACCTATTAATCAACTGATTATAAACAACAGAGTTTGCAACCACCCCTGTTTTGTCCATTTTCTGCAAAAGCCTCTCTGCTTCGTCCACTTGCCCCACAGTACAATGACCCTTAATCAGTGTACCATAAGTCACAACATCCGGAGAAATACCAAGCTTTTCCATCTCAGAATGCATCTCTATCGCAGTTGAGACATCATACGGATTACAACAGCCATCAATCAGACAATTATAGACAAATAAATTGGGACGTACCCCAAACTTCACCATACATGCAAAGAAATTCCTCGCTGCTATCACTTCACCCACTTTGCAGAGCATATCGATCAAGATACCAAAAGTAACAATATTTGGAAGAATTCCATGATTCATCATTTGTTGATACAGCTGAAAGGCTCTTCCGGCATCAGCCATCTTGCCATAGCCATCCATCAGAGTATTATAAGTGTAAAGATTAGGCCTAACGCCAACCTCCCGCATTTTCATGAACATGCTTTCAGCTTCCAGTATCCTATCCTCACTGCAAAACCCGCGTATCAGAGTAGTATATATCACAACATTTGGTTTAATCCCTTTCTCAGCCATCTCATCATATAGCAATTTAGCTTTCAAAATCTCACCTTTCATACAGCATGCATCAATCAATACTCCATATGTCACTACACTAGGATATAACCCTAATGCGAGCATATTTTTATAAATATTCCACATGAATTCAAACTTACCCCTTTTCAAAAATCCATCTAAAAGAGCATTACAAGCCGGCAAAGAGGGCAATTCCCCCATCTTTTGGTAAACCCAGTAGGCATCATCAACAAAGCCCATTTCAGATAACGCAATAATCAACACCCCAAACACATTAGAACAACACCCAAAATCTATTTTACCAAGGGAATCGAAAATTAAAGAGCAAACCTTTCTGGGGTTGCTGGTTTTACTAAGATTTTCGATGAGGCATTTTATCAAACATCTGGCGTCGAGATACAATCTAGCTCGGGTTAAGTAATGAATGATGGCTGAGTGTAGTGTAAGATCCTTTATTGGTTCTGTTTTTTTGGATGCTGAGTTGAATAGCTGCATGGCTTGGCTAAAGGTCTTGGCATTGAGGATCGCCCCGGGTAAGTTTGATGAGACAGGGGAAGAAGAAAATGGAGATGCTGAAATAGTTCTTGAAATGACTGGGTACTTTATGCGGAAAATGGATTTCAAGTTTTGAAAAAAGGACTTCGACATTGCTGCTGATCACGCTGGTGACTGTCAGCTGATTCCATATCTACATCTCCATTGGTTTCTGCTGTTTGAGCTGTATACTGAGATTTGACAATTGAGTGGTAGTATTGACTTGAAATAAATCTTGTCTTGAACTTGAAATGAAATATGATAGGCCTATTTGCTCAAACTCAAATGATGAGTGAATGTAATAAAAAATAGGAAAAACACCTGTTGAAGTTAATAAAATTATATGGTTTGTGAAATCAGCCAAATTAAAATGAGCATGTAATATTTTTTTTGGGAGAATTCCTTGTCACTTGGTCCAACAACCCATCAGAAAATGGTTCATATTTAAAGCCCTTACCCAGTGTAGCTCAGGTTGTAAAAATTACTTTTCACCAATTAGCCCACCCATTTTTTTCTCCGTTCTTCTTCTTCCAGTGTCTGTCTATTGTTATTCTCCTTCAATTCTTTTTCCGGATTCCAATGGTTAACTAAGGATTTGAAAAATAAAAGTCATCATTACAGGTGGTTCAAAGATTCGATTTCAGGAATTGAGTTTTCCGATTTGTTAGTTGTTTGGAATGGGTGTTGTCCCAATTGATTGGAATCATCAAGATGAGTTCAGAACTTAAATTTCAAGTGATTTGGAGTAGATTTAGGCTATATTTGAGTTAATTTCAGAGGATGCCCAAGGAAGAAGAAGAACACGTGAAGCTCCATTGCTATGATTCGTTTGTATAATAATGTATAATATTGTATAAATAGTGTATAATAGTGTATAAACACCTCTTATACACTATTAAATACAAGGTTGATACATTATTTACAGGTATTTGGTGAATTCTTCTTCTTCTTCTTCTTCTTCTTCTTCTTCTTCTT